>NW_027326067.1:7500-80699 GCF_048594095.1 Paramormyrops kingsleyae
GTATGTGGGCCTTAAGGTCAGGGGGCCTTTGTCGAAAGTGTAGCCGGGGAAGGTGCACTTAAAGCTGGGTGAGCCTGACCGTATGTGGGCCTTAAGGTCAGCGGCCCTTTGTCCAAAGTGTAGCCGGGGAAGGTGCACTTACAGCTGGGTCAGCCTGACCGTATGTGGGCCTTAAGGTCAGGGGGCCTTTGTCCAAAGTTGGCCGGACTGTCTTGGGCCCGCAGGGCCCTGCTGGTGGACTGTCTTGGGCCCGAAGGGCCCTCTCCCATGAGCCCGCAGGGCTCATCCTCCCGGGCCCGAAGGGCCCTGCAGGCCGGACTGTCTTGGGCCCGAAGGGCCCTCTCTGCAGGCCCCTCTCCGAAGAGCCCGCAGTGCTCATCGTCCCGGGCCCGAATGGCCTTGTTGGCCAAGTGGTTGGCAGTGGCTAGTCCAAAGTGTAGCCGGGTAAGGTGCACTTAAAGCCGGGTCAGCCTGACCGTATGTGGGCCTTAAGGTCAGCGGCCCTTTGTCCAAAGTGTAGCCGGGGAAGGTGCACTTACAGCTGGGTCAGCCTGACCGTATGTGGGCCTTAAGGTCAGGGGGCCTTTGTCCAAAGTTGGCCGGACTGTCTTGGGCCCGCAGGGCCCTGCTGGTGGACTGTCTTGGGCCCGAAGGGCCCTCTCCCATGAGCCCGCAGGGCTCATCCTCCCGGGCCCGAAGGGCCCTGCAGGCCGGACTGTCTTGGGCCCGAAGGGCCCTCTCTGCAGGCCCCTCTCCGAAGAGCCCGCAGTGCTCATCGTCCCGGGCCCGAATGGCCTTGTTGGCCAAGTGGTTGGCAGTGGCTAGTCCAAAGTGTAGCCGGGTAAGGTGCACTTAAAGCCGGGTCAGCCTGACCGTATGTGGGCCTTAAGGTCAGGGGGCCTTTGTCGAAAGTGTAGCCGGGGAAGGTGCACTTAAAGCTGGGTCAGCCTGACCGAATGTGGGCCTTAAGTTTAGGGCCCTTTGTCGAAAGTGTAGCCGGGGAAGGTGCACTTACAGCTGGGTGAGCCTGACCGTATGTGGGCCTTAAGTTTAGGGCCCTTTGTCGAAAGTGTAGCCGGGGAAGGTGCACTTAAAGCTGGGTGAGCCTGACCGTATGTGGGCCTTAAGTTTAGGGCCCCATTGTCGAAAGTGTAGCCGGTGAAGGTGCACTTAAAGTTGCGTCAGCCTGACCGAATGTGGGCCTTAAGTTTAGGGCCCCTTTGTCGAAAGTGTAGCCGGGGAAGGTGCACTTAAAGCTGGGTGAGCCTGACCGTATGTGGGCCTTAAGTTTAGGGGCCCTTTGTCCAAAGTGTAGCCGGGGAAGGTGCACTTAAAGCTGGGTCAACCTGACTGAATGTGGGCCTTAAGGTCAGGGGCCCTTTGTCCTAAGCTGGCCGGACTGTCTTGGGCCCGAAGGGCCCTGCAGGTGGACTGTCTTGGGCCCGAAGGGCCCACTCCCATGAGCCCGTAGGGCTCATCCTCCCGGGCCCGAAGGGCCCTGCAGGCCGGACTGTCTTGGGCCCGAAGGGCCCATTACATAACCCTAAGTAGAAGGTGCAAGCATAACCCTAAGTGCCAGCTGCAAGCGTAACCCTAAGTAGCAGGTGGAAGCATAACCATAAGTGCCATCTGCAAGCGTAACCCTAAGTGCCAGCTGAAACCATAACCCTAAGTCACAGGGGAGTCCGGGAACCAGCGGGCCCTCGGTGAAACTGTACCCGGGGAAGGTGCACTTAAAGCTGGGTCAGCCTGACCGTATGTGGGCCTTAAGTTTAGGGCCCCTTTGTCGAAAGTGTAGCCGGGGAAGGTGCACTTAAAGCTGGGTCAGCCTGACCGTATGTGGGCCTTAAGGTCAGGGGGCCCTTGTCCTAAGTTGGCCGGCTGCCTTGGGCCCGAAGGGCCTTGTCCGAAGAGCCCTGCGGGCTCATCGTCCCGGGCCCTTCGGGCCCAGCTTGCGGACTGTCTTGGGCGAGTGTCTTGGGCCCGAAGGGCCCTTTCCGATGAGCCCGTAGGGCTCATCCTCCTGGGCCCGAAGGGCCCTGTTGGCCGGACTGTCTTGGGCCCGAAGGGCCCTACCCGCAGACCCCTCTCCGAAGAACCTGCAGGGCTGATCCTCCCGGGCCCGAAGGGCCCTGTTGGCCGAGTGGTTGGCAGTGGCTAGGTACCTTTTGTAGCCGGAGAAGGTGCACTTAAAGCTGGGTCAGCCTGACCGTATGTGGGCCTTAAGGTCAGGGGCCCTTTGTCGAAAGTGTAGCCGGGGAAGGTGCACTTAAAGCTGGGTCAGCCTGACCGTATGTGGGCCTTAAGGTCAGGGGGCCCTTGTCCTAAGTTGGCCGGCTGCCATGGGCCCGAAGGGCCTTGTCCGAAGAGCCCTGCGGGCTCATCGTCCCGGGCCCTTCGGGCCCAGCTTGCGGACTGTCTTGGGCGAGTGTCTTGGGCCCGAAGGGCCCTTTCCGATGAGCCCGTAGGGCTCATCCTCCTGGGCCCGAAGGGCCCTGTTGGCCGGACTGTCTTGGGCCCGAAGGGCCCTACCCGCAGACCCCTCTCCGAAGAACCTGCAGGGCTGATCCTCCCGGGCCCGAAGGGCCCTGTTGGCCGAGTGGTTGGCAGTGGCTAGGTACCTTTTGTAGCCGGAGAAGGTGCACTTAAAGCTGGGTCAGCCTGACTGTATGTGGGCCTTAAGGTCAGGGGCCCTTTGTCGAAAGTGTAGCCGGGGAAGGTGCACTCAAAGCTGGGTCAGCCTGACTGAATGTGGGCCTTAAGGTCAGGGGCCCTTTGTCCTAAGCTGGCCGGACTGTCTTGGGCCCGAAGGGCCCTGCAGGTGGACTGTCTTGGGCCCGAAGGGCCCACTCCCATGAGCCCGTAGGGCTCATCCTCCCGGGCCCGAAGGGCCCTGCAGGCCGGACTGTCTTGGGCCCGAAGGGCCCTACCCGCAGACCCCTCTCCGAAGAGCCTGCAGGGCTGATCCTCCCGGGCCCGAAGGGCCCTGTTGGCCGAGTGGTTGGCAGTGGCTAGGTACCTTTTGTAGCCGGAGAAGGTGCACTTAAAGCTGGGTCAGCCTGACCGTATGTGGGCCTTAAGGTCAGGGGCCCTTTGTCGAAAGTGTAGCCGGGGAAGGTGCACTTAAAGCTGGGTCAGCCTGACCGTATGTGGGCCTTAAGGTCAGGGGGCCCTTGTCCTAAGTTGGCCGGCTGCCTTGGGCCCGAAGGGCCTTGTCCGAAGAGCCCTGCGGGCTCATCGTCCCGGGCCCTTCGGGCCCAGCTTGCGGACTGTCTTGGGCGAGTGTCTTGGGCCCGAAGGGCCCTTTCCGATGAGCCCGTAGGGCTCATCCTCCTGGGCCCGAAGGGCCCTGTTGGCCGGACTGTCTTGGGCCCGAAGGGCCCTACCCGCAGACCCCTCTCCGAAGAACCTGCAGGGCTGATCCTCCCGGGCCCGAAGGGCCCTGTTGGCCGAGTGGTTGGCAGTGGCTAGGTACCTTTTGTAGCCGGAGAAGGTGCACTTAAAGCTGGGTCAGCCTGACTGTATGTGGGCCTTAAGGTCAGGGGCCCTTTGTCGAAAGTGTAGCCGGGGAAGGTGCACTCAAAGCTGGGTCAGCCTGACTGAATGTGGGCCTTAAGGTCAGGGGCCCTTTGTCCTAAGCTGGCCGGACTGTCTTGGGCCCGAAGGGCCCTGCAGGTGGACTGTCTTGGGCCCGAAGGGCCCACTCCCATGAGCCCGTAGGGCTCATCCTCCCGGGCCCGAAGGGCCCTGCAGGCCGGACTGTCTTGGGCCCGAAGGGCCCTACCCGCAGACCCCTCTCCGAAGAGCCTGCAGGGCTGATCCTCCCGGGCCCGAAGGGCCCTGTTGGCCGAGTGGTTGGCAGTGGCTAGGTACCTTTTGTAGCCGGGGAAGGTGCACTTAAAGCTGGGTCAGCCTGACTGAATGTGGGCCTTAAGGTCAGGGGCCCTTTGTCCTAAGCTGGCCGGACTGTCTTGGGCCCGAAGGGCCCTGCAGGCCGGACTGTCTTGGGCCCGAAGGGCCCTCTCCCATGAGCCCGCAGGGCTCATCCTCCCGGGCCCGAAGGGCCCTGCAGGCCGGACTTTCTTGGGCCCGAAGGGCCCTCTCTGCAGACCACTCTCCGAAGAGCCCGCAGGGCTCATCGTCCCGGGCCCGAAGGGCCCTGCAGGCCGGACTGTCTTGGGCCCGAAGGGCCCTCTCCCATGAGCCCGCAGGGCTCATCCTCCCGGGCCCGAAGGGCCCTGCAGGCCGGACTGTCTTGGGCCCGAAGGGCCCTCTCTGCAGACCCCTCTCCGAAGAGCCCGCAGGGCTCATCGTCCCGGGCCCAAATGGCCTTGTTGGCCAAGTGGTTGGCAGTGGCTAGTCCAAAGTGTAGCCGGGGAAGGTGCACTGAAAGCTGGGTCAGCCTGACTGAATGTGGGCCTTAAGGTCAGGGGCCCTTTGTCCTAAGCTGGCCGGACTGTCTTGGGCCCGAAGGGCCCTGCAGGCCGGACTGTCTTGGGCCCGAAGGGCCCTCTCCCATGAGCCCGCAGGGCTCATCCTCCCGGGCCCGAAGGGCCCTGCAGGCCGGACTGTCTTGGGCCCGAAGGGCCCTCTCTGCAGACCCCTCTCCGAAGAGCCCGCAGGGCTCATCGTCCCGGGCCCAAATGGCCTTGTTGGCCAAGTGGTTGGCAGTGGCTAGTCCAAAGTGTAGCCGGGGAAGGTGCACTGAAAGCTGGGTCAGCCTGAGTGTACATGGGGCCTTAAGGTCAGGGGGCCTTTGTCCTAAGTTGGCCGGCTGTCTTGGGCCCGAAGGGACTACCGAGCTGTCCTTTGATAGCCAACCCAGGGAAGGTGCACTGAGTCCTGGCCAGCATTGCCAGAGTCCACCGATGAGTCAAAACAGAACCAACAGTCGTAGGATGTAGATCTCCCCTAACCAGGTGCACCTAAAGGCGGGTAACTTGGTTAAGAAATTTCAAACCCGTAGCTCAAAGTTTTTGCAAATGAAAATCAGAAATTGACAAGTGCAAAAGCGTAACTTTAAAATCAGAAATGAAATAATGTTTTTTTGTGATGCTCACTGATGCCTCCTGGTGTATGTGCAAGGGATTTACCTAAAAAATAAAAATTAAATGTTCATAATTGCATTAAAAAACGGTCCAAAATTTAAACATGTGTCAAAAATGCATTTATGAACCATATGGGAAATTAACATTGAGGTTCACAAATGCAACCAATTTTTTACAAAAAACCACTGTTGGTTACATATATGCACACTTTATATGGGATTTTTGAATGCATTCGCGTAAAATAAATATTTAAACGGTGTAAGGTACCTAACCCTAACCCTAACCCCTAACCCCTAACCCTAACCCTAACCCTAACCCTAACCCTAACCCCATAAAACTTAATACAGGCCAGGAAAAAAACCCGTCCCATACATTTTTTTTACAAAATGCGGAAAAAATAATAGGTATTCTGGACAGGCTCCTAACCCTAACCCTAACCCTAACCCTAACCCCTAACCCTAACCCTAACCCTAACCCCTAACCCCTAACCCTAACCCTAACCCCTAACCCTAACCCTAACCCTAACCCTAACCCTTAGTCCCTGGACCATAAGGCTAGTGGCCGGGTCCCTAACCCTAAGTCCCCCTACCTAAGGCTACTATGCCGGATCCCTAACCCTAATACCCCGGACCATAAGGCTCTTTAGCCGGGTCCCACCAATAATATTTTGCTTTGACCTTCGCCCCTTTATTTATATAGCAATTCCCCACTGTGTCCCCTCAATATCCATCTGGCTTCCGTGGAGGAAGGATGTGGGACACAGTGGTGGTGCAATATTTTTTATTCACAATCATTTAGACATGGATGGGAGTGGATGGACCTGTGGGGGGTCCTGGGTTCATTATGTGACTCCACCCGGGGGACACCGGGGGGAGATACGAGGCCACGGTAGAGTGCTCTTTATCCCTCGCAGGCCAGTAGCCGTTGGGTGTCCGGCACTGGTAAACCTGAAAATGAGGTGAATGGATTTCCCCTAAGTCTAGTAGACAGAGATATATATATAAGTCATAGTTCACGGCCAATACCTACCTTGATGGCGTCGTCGCTCCTCCTACCTGTTCCTCCGGGCTGTCCTGGGATCCTGGATTCCTCGTCGTCCGTCTTCGTCTCGTCACCCCTGCAAAAGAAAGTAAGACCATTAAAGCCCCAGTTGGGGATTGGATTTGGTGTGCGTAAGCGGGTGGATGCATGGACCCGAATTGGCCAGTGCATTTCTGTGGCCCTGGGACGCTGGGGTCACAGGCCCTGGGGTTTTTAACCCCTTCTCATAACCCTAACCCTAACCCTAACCCTAACCCTAACCCCTAACCCTAACCCTAACCCTCCGGATCACTTACCTGTGTCTTCGGTTCTCCTGGATCTTCTGCTCCGTCGCCCCTGAAAAACAAAAATAGTTATATTATATTAACTCAAGCCCCAGTCGGGGATGTGCATGTAAGCGGGTGGAATCATGGATGGACCCGGATTGGCCAGTGCATTGCCTGTGGCCCTGGGACACTGGGGTCACAGGCCCCCGGGGTTTCTAACCCCATCTATATCCCTAACCCTAACCCCTGACCCTGACCCTGACCCTAACCCTAACCCTAACCCTAACCCTCGTCGCCTCCGTCGTTCCTAAATAAAAGAAAGAATCACAGATGGGATCAGTAAAACTATATTATCTGTGGGCCCATCTCAGGGATATCTTGCTTACCAGGGACTGTCCTCACCTCCGTCGTCCCACCTTTGCCGCCACCTCTGTCGGTGATAAATATGCCCTTATCAAGGTGACCTAAATAGATTAAGAAAATATGAGTAGGAAAAAGCCGTGAATGTTGCCCGTGCACCTACAATATCAATGATATGGTGTAAGAATGTTCTAACTTTAAACCTAACCCTAACCCCTAACCCTAACCTTAACCGTAACCACTGACCGTGACCGTAACCATAACCCTCTCTTTCTAAACCTAACCAATCAGGATATATTCCTAAACTTAACCTTTAAAACAGGCCTAACACTTTCGGACCAAAACCTTTAACATTTGTTAAGTCATGTAAACCTATTTAACCGTAATGTATATTGGAACCAAAACAAATTTTAACCTAATACTCTAAAAAACTTTTACATCATTTAGTCACCATGTGACTCATGAAATCCGCAATGAACGTGATCACTGGACCCTGGGAACAGAGTGACAAGCGCCGGCCCGTGCATTGCCTTTCGCTTTCTATACCAAACTGCTCTAGTCGTCAGACAGAGTGGGGAGAGTCATCGAGATAGAACTACTTACACCTAACCCTAACTCCAAAATAACCCCCATGTCTAACCTTCTCATACCCCTAACCCTAACCCTCTGACATTATCTATAGTCAGGTCCATCTCTTTGCATTTATTCAACAGCTCAGGGGACTGACTTAAAACTGTGTTTATCTGAAAATACAGTATTGTGTTTCAATTTATGTTTCTAATTGAAAATACATATAATAGGTGGCATTAATTGACAGCATACTAACTGTTTGGGTTTTCACTGGCGAGTGTAAGTGGTCTTGAAATTTATTTCGAAGAAGCTGTTTGAAGCACTCCGAGTATTCCAGCTTCCTCCTATAAAGTATCTTCTGAGATATTTGAAAGAATATGACATTTCTTTGATCACTGCACGTTAACACAGAGACAGAAATTTCCCAGACATGTTTAAGAAGTTAAATAAAATGCCTTGGCATTACCTTTGAATGAGGAACTGCCTTTGGGAGAGGACTGGGCAACTGTGACAAAGAAAAAGATGTTTTTAGCTTCAGAAATGTATATACATTTCTGTTCACACAAGTTATTATAATACTTTTAATTGCCAAAATAATTAACTGGTTAAACTTACTTCACAATGCTCCTCCTCTTCCTCCTCCTCGTCCAGCTGCAGCCGCAACTCCGACTGCTCCAATTCGGTATCAACTGTTGAGGATTGGCCTTCTTGGCCACCCCCAGCAGCCATCGCGACACTGCTAGCTGTTGGAAATAAATATGTTGTTTTAGCCTCACCATCACTGTTCACTTGCTGAAGTAATTGACTGTTTTCCTCCACAGGACACGTCACCTTCTCCATGATCTGCTGGTGGCAGCACCTGCCCCCCAGCAGTCTCTTCCCGACCCTCGCCGTCATTCAGAGGTGAGGGATCACAATGTGATATACTGCTGCCCGCCTCGTCTGAGGAGAGGAACACAGTTGCCGACCGTCGCCTATGGGTGACAGGCGAGCTGCCTGATTCCGTCTCCGGAGACCGCTGACTGCCCTTATGCCGCGGACCCTTGCTTAGGCCCAGGGCCTCCTGGAGGAGCTGTCGGCCCCTGTGGACCTCAGCGAGCGCAGGGTCCGCGACATAAAAACGGTCAGCGGTCTCCACGCTGTGGCACATCAAATGTGCCACCAGCCGCCGCTGGTCCTCCGGGAGCCTTCTCTCTACCTGTAAACAAGAATGAGAAATCAATCACGGTCGAGACGATTTCTAAAACCAAAGGCTTTTGGATTTCGCCCGATTTTTACTTACACACGTCGAGACGCCAGATCGAATCTGAGAAATGCTGAACGACCGCGGCATGCCACACTCCAGGCACTCTCCATTACCGTTCAGCTTCCTCATTGGCTGAAAAAAGGTAAAAAAGAAGGTCCCGGGGGCAGACGAGAAGCCGGGCAGCTGAGGACGTAGGTTTGAAAACGAAACAAACCAGCCATACTCCTTCTTCGACAGGGCCAGGTTTGCCCTGCCGAAGGTGCCCGATGTCGGGAAGACGACGAGTTAGCCAACGCGGTCGGGTCCGTGTCTGGGCACGTGCGAGACACAACACAGTTTGCGTGAAACTTTTTACAGAACTCAGACACGATCATGACATGAGCAAGTTATCGGGCACTCACGTGAATCACAACGTGGTCCCCGACTGCCTGTGCCTCAGTGACCTCCCTGACCAACATGTTAATTAGGACACTGCTGCGGTGGCCACTGTTCACAAATGCATAGGTGGCAAGAGCACCTATGCATTTGTTCCTGGTCCTAATGCTGTCAGGGCAGGCTACTAGGGCATCTGTAAGTGAAATAGAAAAACGTGAGTGTGATGTTGACAGGAAACTGCCGTCTGTAAAATGAATGCGGTTTTCACTTACCCAGGCAGTCGGGGATCCGGGAACGCAGCTCCGTCGCTAACTCGGCAAGGTTGTCCCGGGTCGGCATCCTCTGGCTCTTTTTCTCTTTTACCAGCTGCCTATGTCCAATTAATTTTTTGGCCAATATTTTACTTTGCCATCTAAGATGCCGCAGCAGCCCATTCATGTCGCTCTGCTTTAGGCGGACACATGGGAGCTGGGCATCTATGAGGAATTGTACAAATTTTGTTACAGCCAATGTGTAATTTTTTGTTGTAGTCACCTGAAATTTCTCATTTAATTGGGAAAGCCAATCATTAATTTTTGGTAAATTATTAATAAATTTGAGGTGGGCGGGTGATGGGGCCTCATCATTATCCCACATGTAAGACACAAAGTCTTTAATATATTTTAGTTCTTGCTGCTGGTTTTGCGAACATTTGCCAGAGGAGCCGACCAGGAACACATTCTCCTTATATTTTGGGATGACAGAGTCTAAAAGTAATAAAAGAAAAGCAGAAAATTACAGTAACACCGTGTAATCACACCAGCAACAACTGCTTTGACTTTCATAGGTGGAAATTAGTGGGAGAACATTTCAAACTGGATTTAAGGAAGCACTTCTTTACACAGCGTGTAGTCAGAGTATGGAATTGTCTTCCTGATAACATAGTGCAAGCTGAATCCTTGGGTTCCTTTAAATCAGAGCTAGATAAGATTTTAACAACTCTGAGCTATTAGTTAAGTTCTCCCCAAGCGAGCTCGATGGGCCGAATGGCCTCCTCTCGTTTGTATAGTTCTTATGTTCTTATACAAGACAAGACGTGAAATAAAACTGACATGCATCTGTCAAGTCTTATGAGCATTATCATGACATTGCAATTGTAATTATTATTACTATTATTATTACCGGAGAAAAGCACCGAGGCCATCTGTGGCGACGAAGCTGCATGGTGGTGCCGCGAGCAGTGCGCCGCCTGGTCCTCCAATTGGCGGACACGCTGTTTTAGCAGCGTCAGCTCGTCTCTTTCCTCAGAGCGTTTTGTTCTAAGATCCTGCAGAGACTGCCTCGCTGCAATTTTTTTTGCGGCGGTCACCTAGGTTTCCAGCAAGAGATGATCATGTGAAATGCTGAAACAATGAAGTGCTATAGAAACCTGAACAGATACAAATGAATTGAATGGAATGGAATACCTGATTTTTTAAATCGTCGCCGTCCAGGTTGTGCCGGACCCGCAAATGGCGGTCCAGCCTCACCAAATTCGTGGACAGGCAGTGGGCCACTGGACAATTCAGTGGCCCAGCATACCTGCCCGACAGTGCCGCATATAGCAGCCTCCTCTCCTTTGTGCTCCGGTGGACATCACGCAGGTGGACTGACACATTCAGATATCGCACCCGGCAGAGGGGGCAAGCCTGCGGCTTCCTTCTCATTGTCAATTAGATCTAGAAATCAAAAACATTTCCGAACAACGATTGACCATCTGTACAGAAGCACATTTGATTGCATATACTTCACAGTGCATTTCATTGCTTTATGCATTAAGTGGTAAGTTGTTTCTTTAAAATGTTTAATTTTGAATTACAGGTTAAATGACGTCATAAACCTAATGCTGGAGGCACTGGCGCCACTAGTGGCAATATATGTATAAGCAGAGGTTGACATGACTGCTACAAGGAGGTATTAGTCTCCTCATTTAAACTCTGCTCCCCCCCTCGCCCGCCAAAAAAGCAGTTACAGCAAAGGCAATATGCGTTGTTAAACAGCATTGGTTTCAAAGCCAGACACACCACAATCGATTGTTTTAAACCAGTGCAAATCGATAATTTAATTATGTCTAAACATGGAGCTATACAGCATTTATGCATTGTGAAAAAGCGGTGCAAACTGTCGATTTAATTATGTCTAAACATGGAGCTATACAGCATTTATGCATTGTGAAAAAGCGGTGCAAACTGTCGATTTAATTATGTCTAAACATGGAGCTAAACGGCATTTATGCATTGTGAAACAGGTACTTTGACGATTTATATAATGCATTTCTTGAAGTTTAAATGTACTTTACCAAAATCCGTCAAATCACTTTCAGATGTCGGCGTCCCTCTCCCTACTATCGCTGACAAAGGAGATGTTCGCGCGCACCCTTTTAACTGCGCTTGCCCCGCCTAGTGAAATAAATTGCGGGCGCAAAGCCCTCAATTACTACAACGTCACTTTCAAGTAACCAGTAATATGAATGTTAAAAATCTGTGATGTCTAAGTATCTGCACCAACTGTATGCTTAAAACCTGTAATATAAATGGTTAAAATCCATGACGTTTAGAAATTTGCATGGACAGTAGCTCATACAGCAGACAACATGAAAAGCTCAGAGACACTGATTATAAATGAAACACCTTTTATTTTTCACCGTGATATTCTAGCAGAAACGGAAAAGCTATGGACTTGTGTAAGGTGCGTAAAATCACTGTGACTCAAAAGCACCCACCTTACACGCCCTGCACCTTTTCCTATTTCTGTACTTTTTTTTTTTTGAATTGCATTAAAACAAGCTTTATATTTATTGAACAAAAGTCTAGTGTGGTCTTACAATAGGGGAAAAAATATAATGAAGGACACCATCCCTGTCACTGCTGTGCTCATGAAACTTGGCACACTGATTGATAGGTACACCTAGTATATCTCTGTGAAATTTCAGCCAGCTAGGTCACAGAGTTCAGCTGAAGGACCGCCTCAAGTGACCTTGCCCCATTTACTATTAAAACGAAATTAAAACATAAATTTGAAAATCTACCAAACATGTTCTATAACTGCTGCATTCTTGAAACTTGGCACGTTAATTCATACTTATATCTAGTATGAGCACACCGAATTTCAGAGCCCTAGCTCGTACGGTTCGGCCGTAGCGGCCGGTCAGCTTCGTTTGAGGCCTAGTTTGCCTAACTTGGCAAATTTTAAAGCCCGCTGCGGCTGAGTGGTAAGGGCTGCACGAATGAACCTTGGCACACTTATTCATACATGTAACTAGTTTATCTGCGTGAAATTTCAAGCCCCTAGCTCGCACGGTTCAGCTGCAGGACCCTCTCAGGTTACCCGCCACTTTAAAAGCGATTTGAAATGTAAACGTACATGGCCCCTACACATGTTCTGTAACTACTGCATTCTTGAAACTTGGCAAGTTAATTCATACTTATATCTAGTATGAGCATGCCGAATTTCAGAGCCCTAGCTTATACGGTTCGGCCGTAGCAGCTGGTCAGCTTCGTTTGAGGCCTAGTCTCATTTCTTAGCATTGGCATATATCGCCTAAGTTAGCAAACTCTAAAGCCCATTGCGGCTGAGTGGTAAGTGCTGCACTAATGAAACTTGGCACACTTATTCAGACATGTAACTAGTTTATCTGTGTGAAATTTCAAGCCCCTAGCTCACACGGTTCAGCCGCAGGACACCCTCAGGTTACCTGCCACTTTAGTGCTTAAAAGAGATTTGAAATGTAAACGTACATGGCCCCTACACATGTTCTGTAACTACTGCATTCTTGGAACTTGGCAAGTTAATTCATACTTATATCTAGTATGAGCATGCCGAATTTCAGAGCCCTAGCTCGTACGGTTCGGCCGTAGCGGCCGGTCAGCTTCGTTTGAGGCCTAGTATTTAATATCTCCATTAATGTGCATTGCCTAACTTGACAAGTTCTAAAGCCCGCTGCGGCTCAGTGGTAAGGTCTGCACTCATGAGACGTTGCAGACTTAAGACATCTAGTTTATTCATAGCCAAATGCTTTAAAGAGTAAAATAAGACTCTTGCAGGCACTGATTGCAGCAAACACTTTTAATTTTTTTTTAAACAAAAACCAACATTAAATCAGACCGCAGTTTTCTTCTCCGCCTCATGCTCTCTGTAATAGAGATAAGCACAAGAGACATGGCCTATGAGCATCATCAGTCAGAAAAGTAAAAACAAATAGTGGTGTCAAGATAAATGTTAACTAACAGTTGGATCTGTCTGAGGAGGTCTTTTAGATTTTCTAAGCTGAGCTCCTTTTCAAAACAAATTTGCTGGAGCCTCGGGCATGACTGCAAGACTTCCTCTATCTAGAGAGAGAGAGAAAGTTCTGTCTTTGTTTCCAATTTTTAAAAGCCAATTAAATTATATGACAGCATACTTACAGTTTCATCTTCTATTACGTTGTCCAAACAGCGGCTAAACATGGCCGTCAGCTCTGCCTTTACATTGTCAAAATTTTCAAATGCAGCGACCAGGTCAACATATAAGAACATAAGAACATAAGAACATAAGAACTATACAAACGAGAGGAGGCCATTCGGCCCATCGAGCTCGCTTGGGGAGAACTTAACTAATAGCTCAGAGTTGTTAAAATCTTATCTAGCTCTGATTTAAAGGAACCCAAGGATTCAGCTTGCACTACGTTATCAGGAAGACTATTCCATACTCTGACTACACGCTGTGTAAAGAAGTGCTTCCTTAAATCCAGTTTGAAATGTTCTCCCGCTAATTTCCACCTATGGCCACGAGTTCTTGTATTTGAACTAATGCTGAAGTAACTATTCGGTTGAACAGCATCCAAACCTGTTAGAATCTTATAGACCTGGATCATGTCCCCCCTCAGTCTCCTTTGCTTGAGGCTGAACAGATTTAGCTCAAATAACCTTTCCTCGTATGACATTCCTCTAAGACCAGGAATCATTCTTGTGGCCCTACGCTGCACCTTTTCTAAGGCCGCTATGTCCTTTTTAAGATATGGTGACCAAACCTGTACACAATATTCTAGGTGAGGTCTCACCAAGGAATTGTATAATCTTAGCATTACCTCCCTTGACTTAAACTCCACACACCTGGAGATGTACCCCAACATCCTATTGGCCTTTTTTATTGCTTCCCCACACTGGCGAGAATGAGACATGGAAGCATCAACATACACACCAAGGTCTTTCTCATAATCAGCTACCTTTATTTCAGTAGGTCCCATAAAATACCTGTACTTTATATTTCTGCTCCCTACATGGAGTACCTTACATTTGTCTATGTTAAATTTCATCTGCCAGGTGTCAGCCCAGTCACTAATTAAATTAAGATCCCGCTGTAGCTGCTGAGCCGCTAGTTCAGTATCTGCTACACCACCCACCTTGGTGTCATCTGCAAATTTCACCAGTTTACTGTATATATTGGTGTCTATATCATTTATGTAAATTAGGAACAAAAGTGGTCCTAAAATTGAACCCTGCGGTACCCCACTATGAACGCAGGCCCACTGTGACATCGAGCCTCTTATAACTACTCGCTGCTTCCTATCCGTTAACCAGTTATCAATCCAAGTCGCTACAGTTCCTAAAATACCTGTCGCTTTGAGTTTAAGTGAGAGCCTCTTGTGGGGAACAACATCAAAAGCCTTTTGGAAATCTAAATAGATGACATCATAGGCCTTCTTATCATCAACTTCCTGAGTAGCTTCCTCAAAAAACTCCAACAGATTTGTTAAACAGGATCTACCTCTCCTAAATCCATGCTGGCTATCCCTCAAAATGTTATTTGAGTCCAGGTAATCTACCATTTTCTCTTTGATTATAGCCTCCATAACTTTACCAGTTATACAAGTTAGACTGATTGGCCTATAGTTTGACAAATTACTTCTATCCCCTTTTTTGAAAATGGGCGTTATGTTGGCATGCTTCCAATCAGAAGGTACCACACCTTCAGATAAGGATTTTTGAAACAGTAATGTTAAGGGTCGGCAAATAATATCCCTCATCTCTTTTAACACTATAGGTAAGATGCCATCAGGGCCCTGTGATTTATTTATTTTGAGCTTAGCTAGGCTTTGCAAAACATCAGCTTCAGTTATATATATATTAGTTATAGACGATGTTGAATTAGTAATAAGAACTGGTAAGTTACTAGTGTCCTCGACAGTGAATACCCGTGCAAAACTATCATTGAACTCATTTACTATGTCAATGTCGTTTTCAATTATAAGACCCTTACTATCCTGCAGATTAGTAATTTCAGCTTTTAGAGCTCTTTTAGAGTTAAAATACTGGAAGAAACTTTTAACGTCATCCTTAGCCTCCAATGCGATCTTCCTTTCGACATTCCTTTTAGCTCGTCTAATGTCATTTTTTAATTCAGCCTGTAGATTTAGATACTCTTGCTTTATTATGTCATCATCAGTTATTTTCCATCTCTGGAACAAAGCCCTTTTCCTCCTTACTTTATACTTTATGTCCCTATTAAACCACCTAGGTTGGAATTTCCTAGATTTATTCTTGCTAGAAACAGGTATGAAGTCCTCTTGTACTTGCAATAATGTGCTTTTAAAAAATTCCCATGCCTCTTCAACAGTTTTGTTATTTAACTCCATCCAGTTCACGGTTTCTAGTTTTAATCTCATACAATTGAAGTTAGCCTTCCTAACATTATATATTTTTGATTTGGACTTTGCTCTTCGGGCACTAAACTTAACCTCAAATTTAACCATGTTATGATCGCTACTGTCAAGTGGTTCTAAAACATCTAATTTACCAATCCTGTCCTGGTTATTAGACAAAACAAGATCAAGAATGGCATCTCCCCTGGTAGGGGTGTTAACAAACTGAGTAAAAAAACAATCCTGTACTAATTCCACCATCTCAAGTTCATTTTCAGAAGAGCCAGCAACAATGTCCCACTGTATCCCCGGTAGATTAAAATCACCCATAACTACCACATCATTTTTATTGCTCATAATCCTAATATCACTGTATAACAATCTGCTTTCCTCAGCAGCAGATCTTTAAGTAAACAGAGCTGTGTCCATGTTATACTTGCATTCTCAGCAAAAAATACTGAACAGCTCAATAAATTTGAGCTCTTGGACATAATGCAAGACATAATGAAATAAAAATATATATATTGATTTAATGTTTCCTGGAGAATTTTGCATCTGTTTAAGTAAACAGGGCTGTGAAATTTATTGATGTATTAATATAATGTTTCCTGGAGAATTTTGCATCTTTTTAAGTAAACAGGGCTGTGAAATTTATTGATGTATTGATTTAATGTTTCCTGGAGAATTTTGCATCTTTTTAAGTAAACAGGGCTGTGAAATTTATTGATGTATTGATTTAATGTTTCCTGGAGAATTTTGCATCTTTTTAAGTAAACAGGGCTATGAAATTTATTGATATATTAATATAATGTTTCCTGGAGAATTTTGCATCTTTTTAAGTAAACAGGGCTGTGAAATTTATTGATGTATTAATATAATGTTTCCTGGAGAATTTTGCATCTTTTTAAGTAAACAGGGCTATGTTTATGTTAAATTACTGGCAAGAAGTATTACTAATGACAAAGACTACATAACTTTTCTGTACAAAATATTTTTAAAATTACATTATGAGCATCGGCATTCGTATGCAATATGACATATCTGATCGACATCATCAAACTAACGATCTGCAAGACACGAAATCAATCGGTTAAAGGACCGAAAAAAAAGAATAAGCAGTTTCTCGGGCTTACCTGTTAGAGCTGTGTAGGACGCTGGAGACGAAGCAAAAGGAGTGACAGATGCGACGACAATGTCCCCGCAGCCGTGGTCTTCATTCATATAAGCGCGCCGGCCGGTGGGCGGAGCCAAGGCTCGCGGCTCGGCCAATCGCGCGGGGTCATTTCGGCGAAACAGTTCTTTCAGCGGAGGAGGCGGGCTGAAACAATTCTTTCCCAGGGTGGGCGGGATATAGCCGCGCCGGCCAATCGCGCGGGGTCGATTTGGAACAGTTCAGCGTCGCCGGCCAATCGCGCGGGGTCGTTTTGAAACAGTTCAGCGTCGCCGGCCAATGAAAGCTGGAACAATTGTTTCACTTAAAGCAGAAGATCGTCTGCCGTGAAGCGCAAGGATGACACGCAAATTCGTGAAGCGTTCCATATTTTGCTTGGCTTTCCTGGTCCTCAACTTAATCAAACTGCATGCTGTGAAAAAGACATGTTCCTAAATGAAACTATTGTAATATTTCTCTTGCAATGGACCTTAACAGGAAACCTGCTCATAATAGATGATTGTAATAATCAGAGAAATATAAACCAGCGAGAAAATCTTTCATTGGCAAAGATTTAGCCCAGTCCAAAGCATATCATGCTTATGCGTGAAAATGAGAGAAGTGTCAGATGACTATGCTGACTGGAATGTGATTGACTTTTGTCTGAAAATAACCCAGCTGCAATTCTTGGGGAACGTTTTTGATGCCATTAAAAAGCAAGTTTGATGTCAATAATGAGTGCAATAACAAAAATTGTGATTTGGTAGAAGTGTGTCTCAGAAAGCAATACAAACCAATTTACTGAAGGTTTCAGGAAGAGATGGAAGCCAGATTTTACCACACTTTTAAATTTTGGTCTTTTAATCAAAAGCATCTTATACAGAAAAGAGGACCTGGGACCTGTAGAATTCGGACTGCAATGAAAATACTTGCACTTTCACCTTGATTCATTGTTGAAACATGCTAAAACACATAATTTAGTCTATAAGAGAATATGCTTAAAATTTAATCTAATCTGCATTTTAAAATAGGCATGCCCACTAGCACTTTGACCTTGTTTGATCATTAAGTTGATTAATACGTTTTGAGGCAGATTATTTTTGAGAACTACATGTTAAGGTCAGCGTAAAATTTAGTCTTTTAATCAAAAGGCTTTGGTTCAGAAAAGATGACCGCGGACCTTTAAAATTTACTTTCCAGGACATAATGCTTAAATTTTAACCTAATCTGCATTTTTCAAATGAGCACGCCCACTTCCCCCACTTCCACTTTGACCTTGTTTCATGGTTCAGTAGACTAAAATAATCTGAGGCAGATGTTATTTGACATCTACAAGCTACAGGAAGTGTGTATTTTAGTCCTTCAATCAAAATCCATTGGTTCAGAAAAGATGACCTATAAAATTTACTCTTCAGGAAAAAATGCTTGAAATTGAACCTAATCTGCATTTTTCAAATGGCCACGCCCACTTCCACTTTGACCTTGTTTCATCATTCAGTAGACTAAATTAATCTGAGGCAGATGTTATTTGACACCTACAAGCAACAGAGGCAGATACACACTTCCTGTAGCTTTGTAGGTGTCCAAAATCATCTGAGGCAGATGATTTTGGACACCTACAAAGCTACAGGAAGTGTGTATTTTAGTCCTTCAATCAAAAGCCTTTGGTTCAGTAAAGAGTATGTGGGACACGTATAATTCAGTCTCCAAGAGAATATGCTTGAAATTTAATCTATAATATTTTTTAAAATGGCTACGCCCACTTCCACTTTGACATTTTATCGTTAAGTAGACTAAAGTAATCTGAGGCAGATCATTTTTGACACCTACAAGCTACAGGAAGTGTGAAATTTAGTCTTTTAATCAACAGCCTTTAGTTTCGAAAAGAGTACCTGCGATAATTATAACTTAGTCTCCAAGAAAATGCTTGAAATTTAATCTAATCTGCATTTTTAAATAGGCACGCCCACTTGCACTTTCACCTCGTTTGATCGTTAAGTTGACAAAAATATTATGAGGCAGATTTTTGACATCTACATGCAAAGGGAAGTGTGAAAGAAACATTTCCCAATACTTTAGCTTCTTTATACTCATGTTCTGGCAAAATATAGGGCCAGGGCATAGCCATTGCTGTGCCACCGACATGAGGAATGCTCATACCACTTCCTCACCTATATAATCTTTCATCAGGCACCAACTATGTGCTTGCTATGGCAGCACATATACTAAAATTGGAACGATACAGAGAAGATTAGCATGGCCCCTGCGCAAGGATGACACGCAAATTCGTGAAGCGTTCCATATTTTGCTTGGCTTTCCTGGTCCTCAACTTAATCAAACTGCATGCTGTGAAAAAGACATGTTCCTAAATGAAACTATTGTAATATTTCTCTTGCAATGGACCTTAACAGGAAACCTGCTCATAATAGATGATTGTAATAATCAGAGAAATATAAACCAGCGAGAAAATCTTTCATTGGCAAAGATTTAGCCCAGTCCAAAGCATATCATGCTTATGCGTGAAAATGAGAGAAGTGTCAGATGACTATGCTGACTGGAATGTGATTGACTTTTGTCTGAAAATAACCCAGCTGGAATTCTTGGGGAACGTTTTTGATGCCATTAAAAAGCAAGTTTGATGTCAATAATGAGTGCAATAACAAAAATTGTGATTTGGTAGAAGTGTGTCTCAGAAAGCAATACAAACCAATTGACTGAAGGTTTCAGGAAGAGATGGAAGCCAGATTTTACCACACTTTTAAATTTTGGTCTTTTAATCAAAAGCATCTTATACAGAAAAGAGGACCTGGGACCTGTAGAATTCGGACTGCAATGAAAATACTTGCACTTTCACCTTGATTCATTGTTGAAACATGCTAAAACACATAATTTAGTCTATAAGAGAATATGCTTAAAATTTAATCTAATCTGCATTTTAAAATAGGCATGCCCACTAGCACTTTGACCTTGTTTGATCATTAAGTTGATTAATACGTTTTGAGGCAGATTATTTTTGAGAACTACATGTTAAGGTCAGCGTAAAATTTAGTCTTTTAATCAAAAGGCTTTGGTTCAGAAAAGATGACCTATAAAATTTACTCTTCAGGAAAAAATGCTTGAAATTGAACCTAATCTGCATTTTTCAAATGGCCACACCCACTTCCACTTTGACCTTGTTTCATCATTCAGTAGACTAAAATAATCTGAAGCGGATGGTTTTTGGCACCTACAAAGCTACAAGAAGTGTGAAATTTAGTCCTTTAATCAAATGCCTTTGGACCAGTATAGTATGTGCGACA
Organism: Paramormyrops kingsleyae; assembly: GCF_048594095.1. NCBI lineage: Eukaryota > Metazoa > Chordata > Actinopteri > Osteoglossiformes > Mormyridae > Paramormyrops > Paramormyrops kingsleyae. The sequence goes on from NW_027326067.1 coordinate 27,493, forward strand.
TGTAGAATTTAGTGCTTGATGTGCTTGAAATTTAATCTAAACTATATTTTGAAATGGCCACGCCCACTTCCACTTTGACCTTGTTTCATCGTTCAGTAGACTAGAATTATCTGAAGCAGATGATTTTTGACACCTACAAGCTACAGGAAGTGTGAAATTTAGTCCTTAAATCAAAAGTCATTGGTTCAGAAAAGATGACCGCGGACCTATAAAATTTACTCTTCAGGAGAAAATGCTTGAAATTTTATCTAATCTGCATTTTTCAAATAGGCACACCTACTTCCACTTTGAACTTGTTTGATCGTTCAGTAGACTAAAATAATCTGAGGCAGATGATTTTTGACACCTACAAGCTACAGGAAGTGTGAAATTTAGTCCTTGAATCAAAAGGCTTTGGTTCAGAAAAGATGACCGCGGAACTTTAAAATTTACTTTCTAGGACAAAATGCTTAAATTTTTATCTAATCTGCATTTTTCGAATGGGCATGCCGACTTCCACTTTGACCTTGTTTCATTGTTCAGTAGACCAAAATAATCTGAGGCAGTTGTTATTTGACACCTACAAGCAACAGGAAGTGTGAATTTTAGTCTTTCAATCAAAAGCCTTTGTTTCAGAAAAGATGACCTATAAAATTTACTCTTCAGGAGAAAATGCTTGAAATTCAACATAATCTGCATTTTTCAAGTGGGCACGCCCACTTCCACTTTGACCTTGTTTCATCATTCAGTAGACTAAATTAATCTGAGGCAGATGTTATTTGACACCTACAAGCAACAGGAAGTGTGAATTTTAGTCCTTTAATCAAAAGCCATTGGTTCAGAAAAGATGACCTATAAAATCTACTCTTCACGGTTATGGTTATGGGTGAGGGTTACGGTTACAGTCAAGGTTAGTGGTTATGGTCACGGTTATGGTTACGGTTACGGGTTAGTGATATGAGATTGTGACCACAGCGTCCCAGGGCCATAGCAGTGCACTGTCCAATCCTAGTCCATCCATATATCAGCAACTGGGGCTTTGTTTAATTAAATTTAAATCGTTTTTGTGTAATTTTCCAGGGGCGACGGAACAGAAGGATCCAGGAGAGCTGAAGACACCAGGTAAGTGATCCGGAGGAGCAGAAGGAGGAGCGACAGCACAAACAGGTAAGTACTACTTTTTAAATGTCCTCACTGAGGTTTATACACTAAATATTATATATTTAACTGCTATACTATAGCTTGGACTATGAGACCTACGCCGGCTCAGGAGGTAATTGTCCTATTTTCCCTGTCTCAGGTTATGTCCTTACTAAGGTTTCATGTGCCTCACTGAGGCTTGTTGTCCGTACTATGGTTATAGCGCCGCCCTGTGTACGGTGCCGGCTCAGCTCCCGGTGTCCCCCGGAGGCACATCCCAGTGCCGGTGACCCCCCAAGGTCAATCCACTGCCATCCTCATCTAATATAAATAAATAAACTATTTTAACACCTCAACTGTGTCCCATGACCTTCCTCCTCTGAGGATTGAGGCAAATGAGGGTACACAGTGGGTAATGCATATATATAATAATTATGTTACTCTGCATAATTTTAAATCTCATCTATGGTTAGATTTCCCTTTCTTAAGGTTAATATAAAGTCAGGGTGATATACACTCCAGGCCCAGGCCTCACTAGGCCTTAAGGTTAAGGTTTAGGCCTCACTGGGCTTAGGATTAGGGCCTCACTGGGCTTTAGGTTTAGGCCTCACTGGGCTTTAGGGTTAGGGCCAGGTTGTCAGTTAAGGCTATACTAAAGTATTAGTGGTAACCGTGATCTTTAGATCAGGCTCCAACAGCTGTTTCGGACTGCCACATCCTCATCAGGGAACCGGCGAAAAAATTGTAGGCCCACTGGGCCTTGATGTAATGGACCTGAATGGTACGGGCTGGTTAGGGATATGAGACTGTGACCACAGCGTCCCAGGGCCACAGGAGTGCACTGTCCAATCTGAGTCCATCCATATATCCACAACTGTGGCTTTGTTTAATTAAATTTAAATTATTTTTGTGTAATTTTCCAGGTTAATGGTTACGGCATCGCGAGAGGCTGGTGCAATGGTTGTGGCTGCACCCCCCCTGGCCCGCCCCGCGGCCGTTGCAGGGGGCGTGGCCTGGCGCATAGGCGCCATGCGTGCGAAGGAAGGCCGTATCTTGCTCCGTTTGCGAGATATTGTGAAAAAACGTTGTAACTTTTTTTACATGTAGGCGGGCTTTGATTTGGTTGGTGCAGGTGGCCTCTACTGGTGGAGAGGGATCTGAGGAACTTTGTTGCTAATGTCTACGATGTTCCCAGGCGGAGACACGCCCACTTCCGGTTTGGATGTTAACAATGCTAACATGCTAACTTTTGCGATAAGAGCAGATTGCGCGCCTAGGACGCGCAGAACGTGTAGATCGAAAGTTCGGGCCCGATCCGGGCATGCTAAGACATGCTAAATGCTAACATGATAACACGCTAACTCTCGAGACGACGGCGTATTGCGCACCTGCAGAAGGTGTATATCGAGATCTGAGCATGCCAAGAAATTTGTGCATTTGTGTTTACATGAAGAAATCATGACAAACTAACACGAAATGAAGTTTTCATTATAACTTGATATTCTGACTTCATTTCATGAAACCTGCGCTTCCCCTATAAGAGTTCGACCTACCATTATAAGAAAATGTGTTTACATGAAGAAATCATGACAAACTAACACGAAATGAAGATTTCATTATAACTTGAAATTCTGACTTCATTTCATGAAACCTGCGCTTCCCCTATAAGAGTTCGACCTACCATTATAGGAAAATGTGTTTACATGAAGATATCATGACAAACTAACAAAAAATGAAGATTTCATTATAACTTGACATTCTGAGTTCATTTCATGAAACCTGCGCTTCCCCTATAATAGTTCGACGTAACATTATAGGAAAACGTGTTTTCGTGAAGAAATCATGACAAACTAACACAAAATGAAGATTTCATTATAACTTGACATTCTGAGTTCATTTCATGAAACCTGCGCTTCCCCTATAAGAGTTCGACGTAACATTATAGGAAAACGTGTTTTCGTGAAGAAATCATGACAAACTAACACAAAATGAAGATTTCATTATAACTTGACATTCTGAGTTCATTTCATGAAACCTGCGCTTCCCCTATAAGAGTTCGACGTAACATTATAGGAAAGCGTGTTTTCGTGAAGAAATCATGACAAACTAACACAAAATGAAGATTTCATTATAACTTGACATTCTGAGTTCATTTCATGAAACCTGCGCTTCCCCTATTATAGTTCGACCTACCATTATAGGAAAACGTGTTTTCGTGAAGAAATCTTGACAAACTAACACAAAATGAAGATTTCATTATAACTTGACATTCTGAGTTGTTTTCATGAAACCTGCGCTTCCCCTACAAGAGTTCAACCTACCATTATAGGAAAACGTGTTTTCGTGAAGAAATCATGACAAACTAACACAAAATGAAGATTTCATTATAACTTGACATTCTGAGTTGTTTTCATGAAACCTGCGCTTCCCCTACAAGAGTTCAACCTACCATTATAGGAAAACGTGTTTTCGTGAAGAAATCATGACAAACTAACACAAAATGAAGATTTCATTATAACTTGACATTCTGAGTTGTTTTCATGAAACCTGCGCTTCCCCTACAAGAGTTCGACCTACCATTATTGGAAAACGTGTTTTCGTGAAGAAATCATGACAAACTAACACAAAATGAAGATTTCATTATAACTTGACATTCTGAGTTGTTTTTATGAAACCTGCGCTTCCCCTACAAGAGTTCGACCTACCATTATAGGAAAACGTGTTTTCGTGAAGAAATCATGACAAACTAACACAAAATGAAGATTTCATTATAACTTGACATTCTGAGTTGTTTTTATGAAACCTGCGCTTCCCCTACAAGAGTTCGACCTACCATTATAGGAAAACGTGTTTTCGTGAAGAAATCATGACAAACTAACACAAAATGAAGATTTCATTATAACTTGACATTCTGAGTTGTTTTCATGAAACCTGCGCTTCCCCTACAAGAGTTCGACCTACCATTATAGGAAAACGTGTTTTCGTGAAGAAATCATGACAAACTAACACAAAATGAAGATTTCATTATAACTTGACATTCTGAGTTGTTTTCATGAAACCTGCGCTTCCCCTACAAGAGTTCGACCTACCATTATAGGAAAACGTGTTTTCGTGAAGAAATCATGACAAACTAACACAAAATGAAGATTTCATTATAACTTGACATTCTGAGTTGTTTTCATGAAACCTGCGCTTCCCCTACAAGAGTTCGACCTACCATTATAGGAAAACGTGTTTTCGTGAAGAAATCATGACAAACTAACACAAAATGAAGATTTCATTATAACTTGACATTCTGAGTTGTTTTCATGAAACCTGCGCTTCCCCTATAAGAGTTCAACCTACCATTATAGGAAAACGTGTTTTCGTGAAGAAATCATGACAAACTAACACAAAATGAAGATTTCATTATAACTTGACATTCTGAGTTGTTTTCATGAAACCTGCGCTTCCCCTACAAGAGTTCGACCTACCATTATAGGAAAACGTGTTTTCGTGAAGAAATCATGACAAACTAACACAAAATGAAGATTTCATTATAACTTGACATTCTGAGTTGTTTTCATGAAACCTGCGCTTCCCCTACAAGAGTTCAACCTACCATTATAGGAAAACGTGTTTTCGTGAAGAAATCATGACAAACTAACACAAAATGAAGATTTCATTATAACTTGACATTCTGAGTTGTTTTTATGAAACCTGCGCTTCCCCTACAAGAGTTCGACCTACCATTATAGGAAAACGTGTTTTAGTGAAGAAATCATGACAAACTAACACAAAATGAAGATTTCATTATAACTTGACATTCTGAGTTGTTTTTATGAAACCTGCGCTTCCCCTACAAGAGTTCGACCTACCATTATAGGAAAACGTGTTTTCGTGAAGAAATCATGACAAACTAACACAAAATGAAGATTTCATTATAACTTGACATTCTGAGTTGTTTTCATGAAACCTGCGCTTCCCCTACAAGAGTTCGACCTACCATTATAGGAAAACGTGTTTTCGTGAAGAAATCATGACAAACTAACACAAAATGAAGATTTCATTATAACTTGACATTCTGAGTTGTTTTCATGAAACCTGCGCTTCCCCTACAAGAGTTCGACCTACCATTATAGGAAAACGTGTTTTCGTGAAGAAATCATGACAAACTAACACAAAATGAAGATTTCATTATAACTTGACATTCTGAGTTGTTTTTATGAAACCTGCGCTTCCCCTACAGGAGTTCGACCTACCATTATCGGAAAACGTGTTTTCGTGAAGAAATCATGACAAACTAACACAAAATGAAGATTTTATTATAACTTGACATTCTGAGTTGTTTTTATGAAACCTGCGCTTCCCCTACAGGAGTTCGACCTACCATTATAGGAAAACGTGTTTTCGTGAAGAAATCATGACAAACTAACACAAAATGAAGATTTCATTATAACTTGACATTCTGAGTTGTTTTTATGAAACCTGCGCTTCCCCTACAAGAGTTCGACCTACCATTATAGGAAAACGTGTTTTCGTGAAGAAATCATGACAAACTAACACAAAATGAAGATTTCATTATAACTTGACATTCTGAGTTGTTTTCATGAAACCTGCGCTTCCCCTACAAGAGTTCGACCTACCATTATAGGAAAACGTGTTTTCGTGAAGAAATCATGACAAACTAACACAAAATGAAGATTTCATTATAACTTGACATTCTGAGTTGTTTTCATGAAACCTGCGCTTCCCCTATAAGAGTTCAACCTACCATTATAGGAAAACGTGTTTTCGTGAAGAAATCATGACAAACTAACACAAAATGAAGATTTCATTATAACTTGACATTCTGAGTTGTTTTCATGAAACCTGCGCATCCCCTACAAGAGTTCGACCTACCATTATAGGAAAACGTGTTTTCGTGAAGAAATCATGACAAACTAACACAAAATGAAGATTTCATTATAACTTGACATTCTGAGTTGTTTTCATGAAACCTGCGCTTCACCTACAAGAGTTCGACCTACCATTATAGGAAAACGTGTTTTCGTGAAGAAATCATGACAAACTAACACAAAATGAAGATTTCATTATAACTTGACATTCTGAGTTCATTTCATGAAACCTGCGCTTCCCCTACAAGAGTTCGACCTAACATTATAGGAAAACGTGTTTTCGTGAAGAAATCATGACAAACTAACACAAAATGAAGATTTCATTATAACTTGACATTCTGAGTTGTTTTCATGAAACCTGCGCTTCCCCTACAAGAGTTCGACCTACCATTATAGGAAAACGTGTTTTCGTGAAGAAATCATGACAAACTAACACAAAATGAACACAAAATGAAGATTTCATTATAACTTGACATTCTGAGTTGTTTTCATGAAACCTGCACTTCCCCTACAAGAGTTCGACCTAACATTATAGGAAAACGTGTTTTCGTGAAGAAATCATGACAAACTAACACAAAATGAAGATTTCATTATAACTTGACATTCTGAGTGGTTTTCATGAAACCTGCGCTTCCCCTACAAGAGTTCAACCTACCATTATAGGAAAACGTGTTTTCGTGAAGAAATCATGACAAACTAACACAAAATGAAGATTTCATTATAACTTGACATTCTGAGTTGTTTTCATGAAACCTGCGCTTCCCCTATAAGAGTTCAACCTACCATTATAGGAAAACGTGTTTTCGTGAAGAAATCATGACAAACTAACACAAAATGAAGATTTCATTATAACTTGACATTCTGAGTTGTTTTCATGAAACCTGCGCTTCCCCTACAAGAGTTCGACCTACCATTATAGGAAAACGTGTTTTCGTGAAGAAATCATGACAAACTAACACAAAATGAAGATTTCATTATAACTTGACATTCTGAGTTGTTTTCATGAAACCTGCGCTTCACCTACAAGAGTTCGACCTACCATTATAGGAAAACGTGTTTTCGTGAAGAAATCATGACAAACTAACACAAAATGAAGATTTCATTATAACTTGACATTCTGAGTTCATTTCATGAAACCTGCACTTCCCCTACAAGAGTTCGACCTAACATTATAGGAAAACGTGTTTTCGTGAAGAAATCATGACAAACTAACACAAAATGAAGATTTCATTATAACTTGACATTCTGAGTTGTTTTCATGAAACCTGCGCTTCCCCTACAAGAGTTCGACCTACCATTATAGGAAAACGTGTTTTCGTGAAGAAATCATGACAAACTAACACAAAATGAACACAAAATGAAGATTTCATTATAACTTGACATTCTGAGTTGTTTTCATGAAACCTGCACTTCCCCTACAAGAGTTCGACCTAACATTATAGGAAAACGTGTTTTCGTGAAGAAATCATGACAAACTAACACAAAATGAAGATTTCATTATAACTTGACATTCTGAGTGGTTTTCATGAAACCTGCGCTTCCCCTACAAGAGTTCAACCTACCATTATAGGAAAACGTGTTTTCGTGAAGAAATCATGACAAACTAACACAAAATGAAGATTTCATTATAACTTGACATTCTGAGTTGTTTTCATGAAACCTGCGCTTCCCCTACAAGAGTTCAACCTACCATTATAGGAAAACGTGTTTTCGTGAAGAAATCATGACAAACTAACACAAAATGAAGATTTCATTATAACTTGACATTCTGAGTTGTTTTCATGAAACCTGCGCTTCCCCTATAAGAGTTCAACCTACCATTATAGGAAAACGTGTTTTCGTGAAGAAATCATGACAAACTAACACAAAATGAAGATTTCATTATAACTTGACATTCTGAGTTGTTTTCATGAAACCTGCGCTTCCCCTACAAGAGTTCGACCTACCATTATAGGAAAACGTGTTTTCGTGAAGAAATCATGACAAACTAACACAAAATGAAGATTTCATTATAACTTGACATTCTGAGTTGTTTTTATGAAACCTACGCTTCCCCTACAAGAGTTCGACCTACCATTATAGGAAAACGTGTTTTCGTGAAGAAATCATGACAAACTAACACAAAATGAAGATTTCATTATAACTTGACATTCTGAGTTGTTTTCATGAAACCTGCGCTTCCCCTACAAGAGTTCGACCTACCATTATAGGAAAACGTGTTTTCGTGAAGAAATCATGACAAACTAACACAAAATGAAGATTTCATTATAACTTGACATTCTGAGTTGTTTTCATGAAACCTGCGCTTCCCCTATAAGAGTTCAACCTACCATTATAGGAAAACGTGTTTTCGTGAAGAAATCATGACAAACTAACACAAAATGAAGATTTCATTATAACTTGACATTCTGAGTTGTTTTCATGAAACCTGCGCTTCCCCTACAAGAGTTCGACCTAACATTATAGGAAAATGTGTTTTCGTGAAGAAATCATGACAAACTAACACAAAATGAAGATTTCATTATAACTTGACATTCTGAGTTGTTTTCATGAAACCTGCGCTTCCCCTACAAGAGTTCAACCTACCATTATAGGAAAACGTGTTTTCGTGAAGAAATCATGACAAACTAACACAAAATGAAGATTTTATTATAACTTGACATTCTGAGTTGTTTTCATGAAACCTGCGCTTCCCCTACAAGAGTTCAACCTACCATTATAGGAAAACGTGTTTTCGTGAAGAAATCATGACAAACTAACACAAAATGAAGATTTCATTATAACTTGACATTCTGAGTTGTTTTTATGAAACCTGCGCTTCCCCTACAAGAGTTCAACCTACCATTATAGGAAAACGTGTTTTCGTGAAGAAATCATGACAAACAAACACAAAATGAAGATTTCATTATAACTTGACATTCTGAGTTGTTTTCATGAAACCTGCGCTTCCCCTACAAGAGTTCAACCTACCATTATAGGAAAACGTGTTTTCGTGAAGAAATCATGACAAACTAACACAAAATGAAGATTTCATTATAACTTGACATTCTGAGTTGTTTTCATGAAACCTGCGCTTCCCCTACAAGAGTTCAACCTACCATTATAGGAAAACGTGTTTTCGTGAAGAAATCATGACAAACTAACACAAAATGAAGATTTCATTATAACTTGACATTCTGAGTTGTTTTCATGAAACCTGCGCTTCCCCTATAAGAGTTCAACCTACCATTATAGGAAAACGTGTTTTCGTGAAGAAATCATGACAAACTAACACAAAATGAAGATTTCATTATAACTTGACATTCTGAGTTGTTTTTATGAAACCTGCGCTTCCCCTACAAGAGTTCGACCTACCATTATAGGAAAATGTGTTTTCGTGAAGAAATCATGACAAACTAACACAAAATGAAGATTTCATTATAACTTGACATTCTGAGTTGTTTTCATGAAACCTGCGCTTCCCCTATAAGAGTTCAACCTACCATTATAGGAAAACGTGTTTTCGTGAAGAAATCATGACAAACTAACACAAAATGAAGATTTCATTATAACTTGACATTCTGAGTTGTTTTCATGAAACCTGCGCTTCCCCTACAAGAGTTCAACCTACCATTATAGGAAAACGTGTTTTCGTGAAGAAATCATGACAAACTAACACAAAATGAAGATTTCATTATAACTTGACATTCTGAGTTGTTTTCATGAAACCTGCGCTTCCCCTACAAGAGTTCAACCTACCATTATAGGAAAACGTGTTTTCGTGAAGAAATCATGACAAACTAACACAAAATGAAGATTTCATTATAACTTGACATTCTGAGTTGTTTTCATGAAACCTGCGCTTCCCCTATAAGAGTTCAACCTACCATTATAGGAAAACGTGTTTTCGTGAAGAAATCATGACAAACTAACACAAAATGAAGATTTCATTATAACTTGACATTCTGAGTTGTTTTTATGAAACCTGCGCTTCCCCTACAAGAGTTCAACCTACCATTATAGGAAAACGTGTTTTCGTGAAGAAATCATGACAAACTAACACAAAATGAAGATTTCATTATAACTTGACATTCTGAGTTGTTTTCATGAAACCTGCGCTTCCCCTACAAGAGTTCAACCTACCATTATAGGAAAACGTGTTTTCGTGAAGAAATCATGACAAACTAACACAAAATGAAGATTTCATTATAACTTGACATTCTGAGTTGTTTTCATGAAACCTGCGCTTCCCCTACAAGAGTTCAACCTACCATTATAGGAAAACGTGTTTTCGTGAAGAAATCATGACAAACTAACACAAAATGAAGATTTCATTATAACTTGACATTCTGAGTTGTTTTCATGAAACCTGCGCTTCCCCTATAAGAGTTCAACCTACCATTATAGGAAAACGTGTTTTCGTGAAGAAATCATGACAAACTAACACAAAATGAAGATTTCATTATAACTTGACATTCTGAGTTGTTTTCATGAAACCTGCGCTTCCCCTACAAGAGTTCGACCTACCATTATTGGAAAACGTGTTTTCGTGAAGAAATCATGACAAACTAACACAAAATGAAGATTTCATTATAACTTGACATTCTGAGTTGTTTTTATGAAACCTGCGCTTCCCCTACAAGAGTTCGACCTACCATTATAGGAAAATGTGTTTTCGTGAAGAAATCATGACAAACTAACACAAAATGAAGATTTCATTATAACTTGACATTCTGAGTTGTTTTTATGAAACCTGCGCTTCCCCTACAAGAGTTCGACCTACCATTATTGGAAAACGTGTTTTCGTGAAGAAATCATGACAAACTAACACAAAATGAAGATTTCATTATAACTTGACATTCTGAGTTGTTTTCATGAAACCTGCGCTTCCCCTACAAGAGTTCGACCTACCATTATAGGAAAACGTGTTTTCGTGAAGAAATCATGACAAACTAACACAAAATGAAGATTTCATTATAACTTGACATTGAGTTGTTTTTATGAAACCTGCGCTTCCCCTACAAGAGTTCAACCTACCATTATAGGAAAACGTGTTTTCGTGAAGAAATCATGACAAACTAACACAAAATGAAGATTTCATTATAACTTGACATTCTGAGTTGTTTTTATGAAACCTGCGCTTCCCCTACAAGAGTTCGACCTACCATTATAGGAAAACGTGTTTTCGTGAAGAAATCATGACAAACTAACACAAAATGAAGATTTCATTATAACTTGACATTCTGAGTTGTTTTCATGAAACCTGCGCTTCCCCTACAAGAGTTCGACCTACCATTATAGGAAAACGTGTTTTCGTGAAGAAATCATGACAAACTAACACAAAATGAAGATTTCATTATAACTTGACATTCTGAGTTGTTTTCATGAAACCTGCGATTCCCCTTCAAGAGTTCGACCTACCATTATAGGAAAACGTGTTTTCGTGAAGAAATCATGACAAACTAACACAAAATGAAGATTTTATTATAACTTGACATTCTGAGTTGTTTTCATGAAACCTGCGCTTCCCCTACAAGAGTTCGACCTACCATTATAGGAAAACGTGTTTTCGTGAAGAAATCATGACAAACTAACACAAAATGAAGATTTCATTATAAGTTGACATTCTGAGTTGTTTTCATGAAACCTGCGCTTCCCCTACAAGAGTTCGACCTACCATTATAGGAAAACGTGTTTTCGTGAAGAAATCATGACAAACTAACACAAAATGAAGATTTCATTATAACTTGACATTCTGAGTTCATTTCATGAAACCTGCGCTTCCCCTATAAGAGTTCGACCTAACATTATAGGAAAACGTGTTTTCGTGAAGAAATCATGACAAACTAACACAAAATGAAGATTTCATTATAACTTGACATTCTGAGTTCATTTCATGAAACCTGCGCTTCCCCTATAAGAGTTCGACCTACCATTATAGGAAAACGTGTTTTCGTGAAGAAATCATGACAAACTAACACAAAATGAAGATTTCATTATAACTTGACATTCTGAGTTGTTTTCATGAAACCTGCGCTTCCCCTACAAGAGTTCGACCTACCATTATAGGAAAACGTGTTTTCGTGAAGAAATCATGACAAACTAACACAAAATGAAGATTTCATTATAACTTGACATTCTGAGTTGTTTTCATGAAACCTGCGCTTCCCCTACAAGAGTTCAACCTACCATTATAGGAAAACGTGTTTTCGTGAAGAAATCATGACAAACTAACACAAAATGAAGATTTCATTATAACTTGACATTCTGAGTTGTTTTCATGAAACCTGCGCTTCCCCTACAAGAGTTCAACCTACCATTATAGGAAAACGTGTTTTCGTGACGAAATCATGACAAACTAACACAAAATGAAGATTTCATAATAACTTGACATTCTGAGTTGTTTTCATGAAACCTGCGCTTCCCCTACAAGAGTTCGACCTACCATTATAGGAAAACGTGTTTTCGTGAAGAAATCATGACAAACTAACACAAAATGAAGATTTCATTATAACTTGACATTCTGAGTTGTTTTTATGAAACCTGCGCTTCCCCTACAAGAGTTCGACCTACCATTATAGGAAAACGTGTTTTCGTGAAGAAATCATGACAAACTAACACAAAATGAAGATTTCATTATAACTTGACATTCTGAGTTGTTTTCATGAAACCTGCGCTTCCCCTACAAGAGTTCGACCTACCATTATAGGAAAACGTGTTTTCGTGAAGAAATCATGACAAACTAACATAAAATGAAGATTTCATTATAACTTGACATTCTGAGTTCATTTCATGAAACCTGCGCTTCCCCTATAAGAGTTCGACCTAACATTATAGGAAAACGTGTTTTCGTGAAGAAATCATGACAAACTAACACAAAATGAAGATTTCATTATAACTTGACATTCTGAGTTCATTTCATGAAACCTGCGCTTCCCCTATAAGAGTTCGACCTACCATTATAGGAAAACGTGTTTTCGTGAAGAAATCATGACAAACTAACACAAAATGAAGATTTCATTATAACTTGACATTCTGAGTTGTTTTCATGAAACCTGCGCTTCCCCTACAAGAGTTCGACCTACCATTATAGGAAAACGTGTTTTCGTGAAGAAATCATGACAAACTAACACAAAATGAAGATTTCATTATAACTTGACATTCTGAGTTGTTTTCATGAAACCTGCGCTTCCCCTACAAGAGTTCAACCTACCATTATAGGAAAACGTGTTTTCGTGAAGAAATCATGACAAACTAACACAAAATGAAGATTTCATTATAACTTGACATTCTGAGTTGTTTTCATGAAACCTGCGCTTCCCCTACAAGAGTTCAACCTACCATTATAGGAAAACGTGTTTTCGTGACGAAATCATGACAAACTAACACAAAATGAAGATTTCATAATAACTTGACATTCTGAGTTGTTTTCATGAAACCTGCGCTTCCCCTACAAGAGTTCGACCTACCATTATAGGAAAACGTGTTTTCGTGAAGAAATCATGACAAACTAACACAAAATGAAGATTTCATTATAACTTGACATTCTGAGTTGTTTTTATGAAACCTGCGCTTCCCCTACAAGAGTTCGACCTACCATTATAGGAAAACGTGTTTTCGTGAAGAAATCATGACAAACTAACACAAAATGAAGATTTCATTATAACTTGACATTCTGAGTTGTTTTCATGAAACCTGCGCTTCCCCTACAAGAGTTCGACCTACCATTATAGGAAAACGTGTTTTCGTGAAGAAATCATGACAAACTAACATAAAATGAAGATTTCATTATAACTTGACATTCTGAGTTGTTTTCATGAAACCTGCGCTTCCCCTACAAGAGTTCAACCTACCATTATAGGAAAACGTGTTTTCGTGAAGAAATCATGACAAACTAACACAAAATGAAGATTTCATTATAACTTGACATTCTGAGTTGTTTTCATGAAACCTGCGCTTCCCCTACAAGAGTTCAACCTACCATTATAGGAAAACGTGTTTTCGTGAAGAAATCATGACAAACTAACACAAAATGAAGATTTTATTATAACGACATTCTGAGTTGTTTTCATGAATCCTGCGCTTCCCCTACAAGAGTTCAACCTACCATTATAGGAAAACGTGTTTTCGTGAAGAAATCATGACAAACTAACACAAAATGAAGATTTCATTATAACTTGACATTCTGAGTTGTTTTCATGAAACCTGCGCTTCCCCTACAAGAGTTCGACCTACCATTATAGGAAAACGTGTTTTCGTGAAGAAATCATGACAAACTAACACAAAATGAAGATTTCATTATAACTTGACATTCTGAGTTGTTTTCATGAAACCTGCGCTTCCCCTACAAGAGTTCGACCTACCATTATAGGAAAACGTGTTTTCGTGAAGAAATCATGACAAACTAACACAAAATGAAGATTTCATTATAACTTGACATTCTGAGTTGTTTTCATGAAACCTGCGCTTCCCCTATAAGAGTTCGACCTACCATTATAGGAAAACGTGTTTTCGTGAAGAAATCATGACAAACTAACACAAAATGAAGATTTCATTATAACTTGACATTCTGAGTTGTTTTCATGAAACCTGCGCTTCCCCTACAAGAGTTCAACCTACCATTATAGGAAAACGTGTTTTCGTGAAGAAATCATGACAAACTAACACAAAATGAAGATTTCATTATAACTTGACATTCTGAGTTGTTTTCATGAAACCTGCGCTTCCCCTACAAGAGTTCAACCTACCATTATAGGAAAACGTGTTTTCGTGAAGAAATCATGACAAACTAACACAAAATGAAGATTTCATTATAACTTGACATTCTGAGTTGTTTTCATGAAACCTGCGCTTCCCCTACAAGAGTTCAACCTACCATTATAGGAAAACGTGTTTTCGTGAAGAAATCATGACAAACTAACACAAAATGAAGATTTCATTATAACTTGACATTCTGAGTTGTTTTCATGAAACCTGCGCTTCCCCTATAAGAGTTCAACCTACCATTATAGGAAAACGTGTTTTCGTGAAGAAATCATGACAAACTAACACAAAATGAAGATTTCATTATAACTTGACATTCTGAGTTGTTTTCATGAAACCTGCGCTTCCCCTACAAGAGTTCGACCTACCATTATAGGAAAACGTGTTTTCGTGAAGAAATCATGACAAACTAACACAAAATGAAGATTTCATTATAACTTGACATTCTGAGTTGTTTTCATGAAACCTGCGCTTCCCCTACAAGAGTTCGACCTACCATTATAGGAAAACGTGTTTTCGTGAAGAAATCATGACAAACTAACACAAAATGAAGATTTCATTATAACTTGACATTCTGAGTTGTTTTTATGAAACCTGCGCTTCCCCTACAAGAGTTCGACCTACCATTATAGGAAAACGTGTTTTCGTGAAGAAATCATGACAAACTAACACAAAATGAAGATTTCATTATAACTTGACATTCTGAGTTGTTTTTATGAAACCTGCGCTTCCCCTACAAGAGTTCGACCTACCATTATAGGAAAACGTGTTTTCGTGAAGAAATCATGACAAACTAACACAAAATGAAGATTTCATTATAACTTGACATTCTGAGTTGTTTTCATGAAACCTGCGCTTCCCCTACAAGAGTTCGACCTACCATTATAGGAAAACGTGTTTTCGTGAAGAAATCATGACAAACTAACACAAAATGAAGATTTCATTATAACTTGACATTCTGAGTTGTTTTCATGAAACCTGCGCTTCCCCTACAAGAGTTCGACCTACCATTATAGGAAAACGTGTTTTCGTGAAGAAATCATGACAAACTAACACAAAATGAAGATTTCATTATAACTTGACATTCTGAGTTGTTTTTATGAAACCTGCGCTTCCCCTACAGGAGTTCGACCTACCATTATCGGAAAACGTGTTTTCGTGAAGAAATCATGACAAACTAACACAAAATGAAGATTTTATTATAACTTGACATTCTGAGTTGTTTTTATGAAACCTGCGCTTCCCCTACAGGAGTTCGACCTACCATTATAGGAAAACGTGTTTTCGTGAAGAAATCATGACAAACTAACACAAAATGAAGATTTCATTATAACTTGACATTCTGAGTTGTTTTCATGAAACTTGCGCTTCCCCTAAGAACATAAGAACATAAGAACATAAGAAATTTACAAACGAGAGGAGGCCATTCGGCCCATCAAGCTCGTTTGGGGAGAACTTAGCTAATAGCTCAGAGTTGTTAAAATCTTATCTAGCTCTGATTTAAAGGAACCCATGGTTTTAGCTTCCACTACAATAGCAGGAAGACTATTCCATACTCTGACTACACGCTGTGTAAAGAAGTGCTTCCTCAAATTTGTTTTAAAATGTTCTCCCGCTAATTTCCACTTATGGCCACGAGTTCTAGTATTTAGACTAATATTGAAATAGTCATTTGGCTGAACGGCATCCAGACCCGTTAGAATCTTATAGACCTGAATCATATCCCCCCTTAGTCTCCTTTGCTCAAGGCTGAACAGATTCAGTTCCGCTAACCTCTCCTCGTAAGACATTCCTCTAAGACCAGGAATCATTCTCGTAGCTCTTCGTTGCACCTTTTCTAAGGCAGCAATGTCCTTCTTGAGGTATGGTGACCAAACCTGCACACAGTATTCTAGGTGGGGTCTTACCAAGGAATTATATAAGTGTAACATCACCTCCCTTGACTTAAACTCCACACATCTAGAGATATAACCCAACATTCTGTTCGCCTTTTTTATTGCTTCCCCACATTGGCGAGAGTGGGACATGGAAGCATCAACATACATACCGAGATCTTTCTCGTAATCAGCTACCTTTATTTCAGTGGAACCCATAAAATATCTGTACTGTATATTTCTGCTCCCTGCATGGATTACCTTACATTTATCTGTGTTAAATTTCATCTGCCAAGTATCAGCCCATTCGCTAATTAAATCCAGATCCCGTTGGAGCCTCTCTGCTGCTAGATTAGTATCTGCTACCCCGCCCACCTTAGTGTCGTCTGCAAATTTAACCAGTTTACTGTATGTATTCGTGTCAATATCATTAATGTAAATTAGGAACAATAGTGGTCCTAAAATTGAACCCTGCGGTACCCCACTATAAACGGAGGCCCACTGTGACATAGTGCCTCTAATAACTACTCGCTGCTTCCTATCAGTTAGCCAGTTTTTGATCCAAGCTGCCACAGTTCCTAAAATTCCTGCAGCTTTAAGCTTTAACAAGAGCCGTTTGTGGGGGACAACATCAAAGGCTTTCTGGAAATCTAAGTAAATCACATCATAGGCCTTTTTGTGATCAATTTCACTTGTAGCTTCCTCAAAGAACTCAAGCAGATTCGTTAAGCAGGATCTACCTCTCCTAAATCCATGTTGGCTATCCTTTATAATGTTATTTGCATCTAGGTAATCTACCATTTTCACTTGAATTATAGCTTCCATTATTTTTCCAGTAATGCTAGTTAAACTGATTGGCCTATAGTTTGCCGGATTACTTCTATCCCCTTTTTTGAATATGGGTGTTATATTAGCATGCTTCCAATCTGATGGTACCACACCCGCAGATAACGATTTCTGGAATATTAAAGTCAAAGGTTGGCTAATAATATCCCTCATCTCTTTCAAGACTAAAGGTAAGATGCCATCAGGCCCCTGTGATTTATTTATTTTGAGTTTAGCTAGGCTTAGTATCACATCAACCTCAGTTATACATATATTGGTCATAGACGATGCTGTATTCGTATTAATTGGTGGTAAGTTACTTGTGTTCTCTATTGTGAACACCCTTGAAAAATAATCATTAAACTCATTTACCATATCAATTTCGTTATCAATTATAAGGCCCTTACTATCCTGTAAATTAGTGATTTCAGCTTTTAGTGCTCTCTTGGAGTTAAAATATTGGAAGAAACCTTTACTGTCATGCTTAGCCTCCAATGCAATTTTTCTTTCTACATCCCTCTTTGATAGCCTAATGTCATTTTTTAACTCTGCCTGTAGACTTAGATACTCCTGCTTGATTTTGAAATCATTAGTTATTTTCCAGTTGTGGAACAGAGCCCTTTTCCTCCTGACTTTATTCTTAATTTCCTTAGTAAACCACCTTGGTTGTCGTTTCCTAGATTTAGTTTTGCTGGAAACAGGTATGAAGTCCTCTTGCACTTGCAACAATGTGCTTTTGAAAAATTCCCATGCCTCTTCTACTGTTTTGCTATTTAACTCTGTCCAGTTTACAGTTTCTAATTTCCGTCTCATACCATTAAAGTTAGCCTTCCTAACATTGTATACTTTTAATTTAGACTTTGCTCTTTGGACACTAAAATTAACCTCGAATTTAACCATGTTATGATCACTACCGTACAATGGGTCTAAAACCTCTAATTTTCCAATCCTATCCTGGTTATTACAAAAAACGAGATCAAGAAGGGCTTCTCCCCTGGTAGGAGTATTAACAAACTGAGTAAAAAAACAATCCTGTACTAATTCCACCATCTCAAGTTCATTTACAGAAGAGCCAGAGACTGTGTCCCACTGTATCCCAGGTAAATTAAAATCACCCATAACCACCACATCATTTTTATTACTCATAATCCTGATATCATCATATAATATTCTGCTTTCCTCTACAGCTACATTAGGTGCCCTATAACAAACCCCGACAATTAGGCCATTTGAATCTTTAGCATCAAGTTTGATCCATACAGCTTCTGAATTTTTATTTTTATCAGTGAGATCCCTTGCCTGCAAGTTTTCTTTTACGTATACTGCAACACCACCTCCCTTCTTGCCTATCCGGTCTCTACGGAACAACGTATAACCATCCATATTATATTCATCACCATCATTGTCACTCATCCATGTTTCAGTTATTCCTATAATGTCATAATTGTCTGAAGAAATTAAAGCCTCTAAGTCATTAATTTTGTTTCTAATACTCCTAGCATTCAAATACAGACCACTAATGGTAGGCCTTTTACAGTGTCTACTTTTAATTTTTATTTGGGCTTTCCGTCTCTCCCCACATAAATTCTTAACTGACCTCCCTGCCCCCCCAGTCCCTAGTTTAAACATTCCTCAACTATTCTGCACATACGCCTCCCCAATACACTGGTTCCCCTATGGTTCAGATGCAACCCGTCCGGCTTGAACAGGTCCCACCTGTTCCAGAAGGTCTTCCAGTGCCCCATAAACCTGAACCCCTCTTTCCTACACCACCATTTTAGCCACGCATTTAATCCCCTTATCTCAGCTAATTTTGCCTGACTTGCACGTGGCACGGGAAGTATTCCAGAGAATACCACCGTGGATGTTCTGCTTCTAAGCTTATCCGCGACTTCTATAAATTTATCTTGCAGAACAGCCCTTCTGCCCTTTCCTATGTCATTGGTGCCAACATGCACCACGACCACTGGATCCACCCCGGCTGGGGCCAAAAGCCTGTCCACTCGATCTGGAAGGTCCCCTACCTGGGCACCAGGCAGGCAAGACACCGTACGGGACCCTCTATCACGGGTGCACACATAACTATCTACACCTCTTATAATTGAATCCCCAACTACCACAACCTCCCTCCTACTAGGGTTAGGTGGCTCCTTGGTGCCCAAGGGCCCACCTGCCTCCCCAGTCTCTTCCGGCTCTAAAGCTGGAAGCACCTGAAAGCGGTTAGAAACCGTTACTTCAGGTGATGCCGCCTCTGTGAACTGTGTACGTCCTTTTCTACCTCTACGACCTACGTTCACCCAGCTCTCTCGACCTACCTGTTCATCATTCTCCCCCCTCCCCGCTTGTGACGTACACATAGTCTCCCTAGAAGGCGTATTAACTCTCTCCTTTAACTCATTGCTATGCTGGATGAGAGCCAGCCGCTCCTCTAGGTCACGAACCTGGACCATGAGTGAGTCAACTAACCCACATCGCTCGCAGACGAAGTCCGACTGGACGCAAGCATCCAGAAGGGCAAACATCTTGCAAACACAACACTGAGCTGGCCCCATAATTACCTAACTCACTATGTTCCCGTCCTTTACTCCCAGCCCAGTATATTAATAGAGAATATATAAACTTTTAGTTGATCCCTACAAGAGTTCGACCTACCATTATAGGAAAACGTGTTTTCGTGAAGAAATCATGACAAACTAACACAAAATGAAGATTTCATTATAACTTGACATTCTGAGTTGTTTTCATGAAACCTGCGCTTCCCCTACAAGAGTTCGACCTACCATTATAGGAAAACGTGTTTTCGTGAAGAAATCATGACAAACTAACACAAAATGAAGATTTCATTATAACTTGACATTCTGAGTTGTTTTCATGAAACCTGCGCTTCCCCTACAAGAGTTCGACCTACCATTATAGGAAAACGTGTTTTCGTGAAGAAATCATGACAAACTAACACAAAATGAAGATTTCATTATAACTTGACATTCTGAGTTGTTTTCATGAAACCTGCGCTTCCCCTACAAGAGTTCGACCTACCATTATAGGAAAACGTGTTTTCGTGAAGAAATCATGACAAACTAACACAAAATGAAGATTTCATTATAACTTGACATTCTGAGTTGTTTTCATGAAACCTGCGCTTCCCCTACAAGAGTTCAACCTACCATTATAGGAAAACGTGTTTTCGTGAAGAAATCATGACAAACTAACACAAAATGAAGATTTCATTATAACTTGACATTCTGAGTTGTTTTCATGAAACCTGCGCTTCCCCTACAAGAGTTCAACCTACCATTATAGGAAAACGTGTTTTCGTGAAGAAATCATGACAAACTAACACAAAATGAAGATTTCATTATAACTTGACATTCTGAGTTGTTTTCATGAAACCTGCGCTTCCCCTATAAGAGTTCAACCTACCATTATAGGAAAACGTGTTTTCGTGAAGAAATCATGACAAACTAACACAAAATGAAGATTTCATTATAACTTGACATTCTGAGTTGTTTTCATGAAACCTGCGCTTCCCCTACAAGAGTTCGACCTACCATTATAGGAAAACGTGTTTTCATGAAGAAATCATGACAAACTAACACAAAATGAAGATTTCATTATAACTTGACATTCTGAGTTGTTTTTATGAAACCTGCGCTTCCCCTACAAGAGTTCGACCTACCATTATAGGAAAACGTGTTTTCGTGAAGAAATCATGACAAACTAACACAAAATGAAGATTTCATTATAACTTGACATTCTGAGTTGTTTTTATGAAACCTGCGCTTCCCCTACAAGAGTTCGACCTACCATTATAGGAAAACGTGTTTTCGTGAAGAAATCATGACAAACTAACACAAAATGAAGATTTCATTATAACTTGACATTCTGAGTTGTTTTCATGAAACCTGCGCTTCCCCTACAAGAGTTCGACCTACCATTATAGGAAAACGTGTTTTCGTGAAGAAATCATGACAAACTAACACAAAATGAAGATTTCATTATAACTTGACATTCTGAGTTGTTTTCATGAAACCTGCGCTTCCCCTACAAGAGTTCGACCTACCATTATAGGAAAACGTGTTTTCGTGAAGAAATCATGACAAACTAACACAAAATGAAGATTTCATTATAACTTGACATTCTGAGTTGTTTTTATGAAACCTGCGCTTCCCCTACAGGAGTTCGACCTACCATTATCGGAAAACGTGTTTTCGTGAAGAAATCATGACAAACTAACACAAAATGAAGATTTTATTATAACTTGACATTCTGAGTTGTTTTTATGAAACCTGCGCTTCCCCTACAAGAGTTCGACCTACCATTATAGGAAAACGTGTTTTCGTGAAGAAATCATGACAAACTAACACAAAATGAAGATTTCATTATAACTTGACATTCTGAGTTGTTTTCATGAAACCTGCGCTTCCCCTACAAGAGTTCGACCTACCATTATAGGAAAACGTGTTTTCGTGAAGAAATCATGACAAACTAACACAAAATGAAGATTTCATTATAACTTGACATTCTGAGTTGTTTTCATGAAACCTGCGCTTCCCCTATAAGAGTTCAACCTACCATTATAGGAAAACGTGTTTTCGTGAAGAAATCATGACAAACTAACACAAAATGAAGATTTCATTATAACTTGACATTCTGAGTTGTTTTCATGAAACCTGCGCTTCCCCTACAAGAGTTCGACCTACCATTATAGGAAAACGTGTTTTCGTGAAGAAATCATGACAAACTAACACAAAATGAAGATTTCATTATAACTTGACATTCTGAGTTGTTTTCATGAAACCTGCGCTTCACCTACAAGAGTTCGACCTACCATTATAGGAAAACGTGTTTTCGTGAAGAAATCATGACAAACTAACACAAAATGAAGATTTCATTATAACTTGACATTCTGAGTTCATTTCATGAAACCTGCACTTCCCCTACAAGAGTTCGACCTAACATTATAGGAAAACGTGTTTTCGTGAAGAAATCATGACAAACTAACACAAAATGAAGATTTCATTATAACTTGACATTCTGAGTTGTTTTCATGAAACCTGCGCTTCCCCTACAAGAGTTCAACCTACCATTATAGGAAAACGTGTTTTCGTGAAGAAATCATGACAAACTAACACAAAATGAACACAAAATGAAGATTTCATTATAACTTGACATTCTGAGTTGTTTTCATGAAACCTGCACTTCCCCTACAAGAGTTCGACCTAACATTATAGGAAAACGTGTTTTCGTGAAGAAATCATGACAAACTAACACAAAATGAAGATTTCATTATAACTTGACATTCTGAGTGGTTTTCATGAAACCTGCGCTTCCCCTACAAGAGTTCAACCTACCATTATAGGAAAACGTGTTTTCGTGAAGAAATCATGACAAACTAACACAAAATGAAGATTTCATTATAACTTGACATTCTGAGTTGTTTTCATGAAACCTGCGCTTCCCCTACAAGAGTTCAACCTACCATTATAGGAAAACGTGTTTTCGTGAAGAAATCATGACAAACTAACACAAAATGAAGATTTCATTATAACTTGACATTCTGAGTTGTTTTCATGAAACCTGCGCTTCCCCTATAAGAGTTCAACCTACCATTATAGGAAAACGTGTTTTCGTGAAGAAATCATGACAAACTAACACAAAATGAAGATTTCATTATAACTTGACATTCTGAGTTGTTTTCATGAAACCTGCGCTTCCCCTACAAGAGTTCGACCTACCATTATAGGAAAACGTGTTTTCGTGAAGAAATCATGACAAACTAACACAAAATGAAGATTTTATTATAACTTGACATTCTGAGTTGTTTTTATGAAACCTGCGCTTCCCCTACAAGAGTTCGACCTACCATTATAGGAAAACGTGTTTTCGTGAAGAAATCATGACAAACTAACACAAAATGAAGATTTCATTATAACTTGACATTCTGAGTTGTTTTCATGAAACCTGCGCTTCCCCTACAAGAGTTCGACCTACCATTATAGGAAAACGTGTTTTCGTGAAGAAATCATGACAAACTAACACAAAATGAAGATTTCATTATAACTTGACATTCTGAGTTTATTTCATGAAACCTGCGCTTCCCCTATAAGAGTTCGACGTAACATTATAGGAAAACGTGTTTTCGTGAAGAAATCTTGACAAACTAACACAAAATGAAGATTTTATTATAACTTGACATTCTGAGTTGTTTTCATGAAACCTGCGCTTCCCCTACAAGAGTTCAACCTACCATTATAGGAAAACGTGTTTTCGTGAAGAAATCATGACAAACTAACACAAAATGAAGATTTCATTATAACTTGACATTCTGAGTTGTTTTTATGAAACCTGCGCTTCCCCTACAAGAGTTCAACCTACCATTATAGGAAAACGTGTTTTCGTGAAGAAATCATGACAAACAAACACAAAATGAAGATTTCATTATAACTTGACATTCTGAGTTGTTTTCATGAAACCTGCGCTTCCCCTACAAGAGTTCAACCTACCATTATAGGAAAACGTGTTTTCGTGAAGAAATCATGACAAACTAACACAAAATGAAGATTTCATTATAACTTGACATTCTGAGTTGTTTTCATGAAACCTGCGCTTCCCCTACAAGAGTTCAACCTACCATTATAGGAAAACGTGTTTTCGTGAAGAAATCATGACAAACTAACACAAAATGAAGATTTCATTATAACTTGACATTCTGAGTTGTTTTCATGAAACCTGCGCTTCCCCTATAAGAGTTCAACCTACCATTATAGGAAAACGTGTTTTCGTGAAGAAATCATGACAAACTAACACAAAATGAAGATTTCATTATAACTTGACATTCTGAGTTGTTTTCATGAAACCTGCGCTTCCCCTACAAGAGTTCGACCTAACATTATAGGAAAATGTGTTTTCGTGAAGAAATCATGACAAACTAACACAAAATGAAGATTTCATTATAACTTGACATTCTGAGTTCATTTCATGAAACCTGCGCTTCCCCTACTAGAGTTCGACCTACCATTATAGGAAAACGTGTTTTCGTGAAGAAATCATGACAAACTAACACAAAATGAAGATTTCATAATAACTTGACATTCTGAGTTGTTTTCATGAAACCTGCGCTTCCCCTACAAGAGTTCGACCTACCATTATAGGAAAACGTGTTTTCGTGAAGAAATCATGACAAACTAACACAAAATGAAGATTTCATTATAACTTGACATTCTGAGTTGTTTTTATGAAACCTGCGCTTCCCCTACAGGAGTTCGACCTACCATTATCGGAAAACGTGTTTTCGTGAAGAAATCATGACAAACTAACACAAAATGAAGATTTTATTATAACTTGACATTCTGAGTTGTTTTCATGAAACCTGCGCTTCCCGTACAAGAGTTCAACCTACCATTATAGGAAAACGTGTTTTCGTGAAGAAATCATGACAAACTAACACAAAATGAAGATTTCATTATAACTTGACATTCTGAGTTGTTTTTATGAAACCTGCGCTTCCCCTACAAGAGTTCGACCTACCATTATAGGAAAACGTGTTTTCGTGAAGAAATCATGACAAACTAACACAAAATGAAGATTTCATTATAACTTGACATTCTGAGTTGTTTTCATGAAACCTGCGCTTCCCCTATAAGAGTTCAACCTACCATTATAGGAAAACGTGTTTTCGTGAAGAAATCATGACAAACTAACACAAAATGAAGATTTCATTATAACTTGACATTCTGAGTTGTTTTCATGAAACCTGCGCTTCCCCTACAAGAGTTCGACCTACCATTATAGGAAAACGTGTTTTCGTGAAGAAATCATGACAAACTAACACAAAATGAAGATTTCATTATAACTTGACATTCTGAGTTGTTTTCATGAAACCTGCGCTTCCCCTACAAGAGTTCAACCTACCATTATAGGAAAACGTGTTTTCGTGAAGAAATCATGACAAACTAACACAAAATGAAGATTTCATTATAACTTGACATTCTGAGTTGTTTTCATGAAACCTGCGCTTCCCCTATAAGAGTTCAACCTACCATTATAGGAAAACGTGTTTTCGTGAAGAAATCATGACAAACTAACACAAAATGAAGATTTCATTATAACTTGACATTCTGAGTTGTTTTCATGAAACCTGCGCTTCCCCTACAAGAGTTCGACCTACCATTATAGGAAAACGTGTTTTCGTGAAGAAATCATGACAAACTAACACAAAATGAAGATTTCATTATAACTTGACATTCTGAGTTGTTTTTATGAAACCTGCGCTTCCCCTACAAGAGTTCGACCTACCATTATAGGAAAACGTGTTTTCGTGAAGAAATCATGACAAACTAACACAAAATGAAGATTTCATTATAACTTGACATTCTGAGTTGTTTTCATGAAACCTGCGCTTCCCCTACAAGAGTTCGACCTACCATTATAGGAAAACGTGTTTTCGTGAAGAAATCATGACAAACTAACACAAAATGAAGATTTCATTATAACTTGACATTCTGAGTTGTTTTCATGAAACCTGCGCTTCCCCTACAAGAGTTCGACCTACCATTATAGGAAAACGTGTTTTCGTGAAGAAATCATGACAAACTAACACACAATGAAGATTTCATTATAACTTGACATTCTGAGTTTATTTCATGAAACCTGCGCTTCCCCTATAAGAGTTCGACGTAACATTATAGGAAAACGTGTTTTCGTGAAGAAATCTTGACAAACTAACACAAAATGAAGATTTTATTATAACTTGACATTCTGAGTTGTTTTCATGAAACCTGCGCTTCCCCTACAAGAGTTCAACCTACCATTATAGGAAAACGTGTTTTCGTGAAGAAATCATGACAAACTAACACAAAATGAAGATTTCATTATAACTTGACATTCTGAGTTGTTTTTATGAAACCTGCGCTTCCCCTACAAGAGTTCAACCTACCATTATAGGAAAACGTGTTTTCGTGAAGAAATCATGACAAACTAACACAAAATGAAGATTTCATTATAACTTGACATTCTGAGTTGTTTTCATGAAACCTGCGCTTCCCCTACAAGAGTTCAACCTACCATTATAGGAAAACGTGTTTTCGTGAAGAAATCATGACAAACTAACACAAAATGAAGATTTCATTATAACTTGACATTCTGAGTTGTTTTCATGAAACCTGCGCTTCCCCTACAAGAGTTCAACCTACCATTATAGGAAAACGTGTTTTCGTGAAGAAATCATGACAAACTAACACAAAATGAAGATTTCATTATAACTTGACATTCTGAGTTGTTTTCATGAAACCTGCGCTTCCCCTATAAGAGTTCAACCTACCATTATAGGAAAACGTGTTTTCGTGAAGAAATCATGACAAACTAACACAAAATGAAGATTTCATTATAACTTGACATTCTGAGTTGTTTTCATGAAACCTGCGCTTCCCCTACAAGAGTTCGACCTACCATTATTGGAAAACGTGTTTTCGTGAAGAAATCATGACAAACTAACACAAAATGAAGATTTCATTATAACTTGACATTCTGAGTTGTTTTTATGAAACCTGCGCTTCCCCTACAAGAGTTCGACCTACCATTATAGGAAAACGTGTTTTCGTGAAGAAATCATGACAAACTAACACAAAATGAAGATTTCATTATAACTTGACATTCTGAGTTGTTTTTATGAAACCTGCGCTTCCCCTACAAGAGTTCGACCTACCATTATAGGAAAACGTGTTTTCGTGAAGAAATCATGACAAACTAACACAAAATGAAGATTTCATTATAACTTGACATTCTGAGTTGTTTTCATGAAACCTGCGCTTCCCCTACAAGAGTTCGACCTACCATTATAGGAAAACGTGTTTTCGTGAAGAAATCATGACAAACTAACACAAAATGAAGATTTCATTATAACTTGACATTCTGAGTTGTTTTCATGAAACCTGCGATTCCCCTTCAAGAGTTCGACCTACCATTATAGGAAAACGTGTTTTCGTGAAGAAATCATGACAAACTAACACAAAATGAAGATTTCATTATAACTTGACATTCTGAGTTGTTTTCATGAAACCTGCGCTTCCCCTACAAGAGTTCGACCTACCATTATAGGAAAACGTGTTTTCGTGAAGAAATCATGACAAACTAACACAAAATGAAGATTTCATTATAAGTTGACATTCTGAGTTGTTTTCATGAAACCTGCGCTTCCCCTACAAGAGTTCGACCTACCATTATAGGAAAACGTGTTTTCGTGAAGAAATCATGACAAACTAACACAAAATGAAGATTTCATTATAAGTTGACATTCTGAGTTGTTTTCATGAAACCTGCGCTTCCCCTACAAGAGTTCGACCTACCATTATAGGAAAACGTGTTTTCGTGAAGAAATCATGACAAACTAACACAAAATGAAGATTTCATTATAACTTGACATTCTGAGTTCATTTCATGAAACCTGCGCTTCCCCTATAAGAGTTCGACCTAACATTATAGGAAAACGTGTTTTCGTGAAGAAATCATGACAAACTAACACAAAATGAAGATTTCATTATAACTTGACATTCTGAGTTCATTTCATGAAACCTGCGCTTCCCCTATAAGAGTTCGACCTACCATTATAGGAAAACGTGTTTTCGTGAAGAAATCATGACAAACTAACACAAAATGAAGATTTCATTATAACTTGACATTCTGAGTTCATTTCATGAAACCTGCGCTTCCCCTATAAGAGTTCGACCTACCATTATAGGAAAACGTGTTTTCGTGAAGAAATCATGACAAACTAACACAAAATGAAGATTTCATTATAACTTGACATTCTGAGTTGTTTTCATGAAACCTGCGCTTCCCCTACAAGAGTTCGACCTACCATTATAGGAAAACGTGTTTTCGTGAAGAAATCATGACAAACTAACACAAAATGAAGATTTCATTATAACTTGACATTCTGAGTTGTTTTCATGAAACCTGCGCTTCCCCTATAAGAGTTCGACCTACCATTATAGGAAAACGTGTTTTCGTGAAGAAATCATGACAAACTAACACAAAATGAAGATTTCATTATAACTTGACATTCTGAGTTGTTTTCATGAAACCTGCGCTTCCCCTACAAGAGTTCGACCTACCATTATTGGAAAACGTGTTTTCGTGAAGAAATCATGACAAACTAACACAAAATGAAGATTTCATTATAACTTGACATTCTGAGTTGTTTTTATGAAACCTGCGCTTCCCCTACAAGAGTTCGACCTACCATTATAGGAAAACGTGTTTTCGTGAAGAAATCATGACAAACTAACACAAAATGAAGATTTCATTATAACTTGACATTCTGAGTTGTTTTTATGAAACCTGCGCTTCCCCTACAAGAGTTCGACCTACCATTATAGGAAAACGTGTTTTCGTGAAGAAATCATGACAAACTAACACAAAATGAAGATTTCATTATAACTTGACATTCTGAGTTGTTTTCATGAAACCTGCGCTTCCCCTACAAGAGTTCGACCTACCATTATAGGAAAACGTGTTTTCGTGAAGAAATCATGACAAACTAACACAAAATGAAGATTTCATTATAACTTGACATTCTGAGTTGTTTTCATGAAACCTGCGATTCCCCTTCAAGAGTTCAACCTACCATTATAGGAAAACGTGTTTTCGTGAAGAAATCATGACAAACTAACACAAAATGAAGATTTCATTATAACTTGACATTCTGAGTTGTTTTCATGAAACCTGCGCTTCCCCTACAAGAGTTCGACCTACCATTATAGGAAAACGTGTTTTCATGAAGAAATCATGACAAACTAACACAAAATGAAGATTTCATTATAAGTTGACATTCTGAGTTGTTTTCATGAAACCTGCGCTTCCCCTACAAGAGTTCGACCTACCATTATAGGAAAACGTGTTTTCGTGAAGAAATCATGACAAACTAACACAAAATGAAGATTTCATTATAAGTTGACATTCTGAGTTGTTTTCATGAAACCTGCGCTTCCCCTACAAGAGTTCGACCTACCATTATAGGAAAACGTGTTTTCGTGAAGAAATCATGACAAACTAACACAAAATGAAGATTTCATTATAACTTGACATTCTGAGTTCATTTCATGAAACCTGCGCTTCCCCTATAAGAGTTCGACCTAACATTATAGGAAAACGTGTTTTCGTGAAGAAATCATGACAAACTAACACAAAATGAAGATTTCATTATAACTTGACATTCTGAGTTCATTTCATGAAACCTGCGCTTCCCCTATAAGAGTTCGACCTACCATTATAGGAAAACGTGTTTTCGTGAAGAAATCATGACAAACTAACACAAAATGAAGATTTCATTATAACTTGACATTCTGAGTTGTTTTCATGAAACCTGCGCTTCCCCTACAAGAGTTCGACCTACCATTATAGGAAAACGTGTTTTCGTGAAGAAATCATGACAAACTAACACAAAATGAAGATTTCATTATAACTTGACATTCTGAGTTGTTTTCATGAAACCTGCGCTTCCCCTACAAGAGTTCAACCTACCATTATAGGAAAACGTGTTTTCGTGAAGAAATCATGACAAACTAACACAAAATGAAGATTTCATTATAACTTGACATTCTGAGTTGTTTTCATGAAACCTGCGCTTCCCCTACAAGAGTTCAACCTACCATTATAGGAAAACGTGTTTTCGTGACGAAATCATGACAAACTAACACAAAATGAAGATTTCATTATAACTTGACATTCTGAGTTGTTTTCATGAAACCTGCGCTTCCCCTACAAGAGTTCGACCTACCATTATAGGAAAACGTGTTTTCGTGAAGAAATCATGACAAACTAACACAAAATGAAGATTTCATTATAACTTGACATTCTGAGTTGTTTTTATGAAACCTGCGCTTCCCCTACAAGAGTTCGACCTACCATTATAGGAAAACGTGTTTTCGTGAAGAAATCATGACAAACTAACACAAAATGAAGATTTCATTATAACTTGACATTCTGAGTTGTTTTCATGAAACCTGCGCTTCCCCTACAAGAGTTCGACCTACCATTATAGGAAAACGTGTTTTCGTGAAGAAATCATGACAAACTAACATAAAATGAAGATTTCATTATAACTTGACATTCTGAGTTGTTTTCATGAAACCTGCGCTTCCCCTACAAGAGTTCAACCTACCATTATAGGAAAACGTGTTTTCGTGAAGAAATCATGACAAACTAACACAAAATGAAGATTTCATTATAACTTGACATTCTGAGTTGTTTTCATGAAACCTGCGCTTCCCCTACAAGAGTTCAACCTACCATTATAGGAAAACGTGTTTTCGTGAAGAAATCATGACAAACTAACACAAAATGAAGATTTTATTATAACGACATTCTGAGTTGTTTTCATGAATCCTGCGCTTCCCCTACAAGAGTTCAACCTACCATTATAGGAAAACGTGTTTTCGTGAAGAAATCATGACAAACTAACACAAAATGAAGATTTCATTATAACTTGACATTCTGAGTTGTTTTCATGAAACCTGCGCTTCCCCTACAAGAGTTCAACCTACCATTATAGGAAAACGTGTTTTCGTGAAGAAATCATGACAAACTAACACAAAATGAAGATTTCATTATAACTTGACATTCTGAGTTGTTTTCATGAAACCTGCGCTTCCCCTACAAGAGTTCAACCTACCATTATAGGAAAACGTGTTTTCGTGAAGAAATCATGACAAACTAACACAAAATGAAGATTTCATTATAACTTGACATTCTGAGTTGTTTTCATGAAACCTGCGCTTCCCCTACAAGAGTTCGACCTACCATTATAGGAAAACGTGTTTTCGTGAAGAAATCATGACAAACTAACACAAAATGAAGATTTCATTATAACTTGACATTCTGAGTTGTTTTCATGAAACCTGCGCTTCCCCTACAAGAGTTCAACCTACCATTATAGGAAAACGTGTTTTCGTGAAGAAATCATGACAAACTAACACAAAATGAAGATTTCATTATAACTTGACATTCTGAGTTGTTTTTATGAAACCTGCGCTTCCCCTACAAGAGTTCAACCTACCATTATAGGAAAACGTGTTTTCGTGAAGAAATCATGACAAACTAACACAAAATGAAGATTTCATTATAACTTGACATTCTGAGTTGTTTTTATGAAACCTGCGCTTCCCCTACAAGAGTTCGACCTACCATTATAGGAAAACGTGTTTTCGTGAAGAAATCATGACAAACTAACACAAAATGAAGATTTCATTATAACTTGACATTCTGAGTTGTTTTCATGAAACCTGCGCTTCCCCTACAAGAGTTCGACCTACCATTATAGGAAAACGTGTTTTCGTGAAGAAATCATGACAAACTAACACAAAATGAAGATTTCATTATAACTTGACATTCTGAGTTGTTTTCATGAAACCTGCGCTTCCCCTACAAGAGTTCGACCTACCATTATAGGAAAACGTGTTTTCATGAAGAAATCATGACAAACTAACACAAAATGAAGATTTCATTATAACTTGACATTCTGAGTTGTTTTTATGAAACCTGCGCTTCCCCTACAGGAGTTCGACCTACCATTATCGGAAAACGTGTTTTCGTGAAGAAATCATGACAAACTAACACAAAATGAAGATTTTATTATAACTTGACATTCTGAGTTGTTTTTATGAAACCTGCGCTTCCCCTACAGGAGTTCGACCTACCATTATAGGAAAACGTGTTTTCGTGAAGAAATCATGACAAACTAACACAAAATGAAGATTTCATTATAACTTGACATTCTGAGTTGTTTTCATGAAACTTGCGCTTCCCCTACAGGAGTTCGACCTACCATTATAGGAAAACGTGTTTTCGTGAAGAAATCATGACAAACTAACACAAAATGAAGATTTCATTATAACTTGACATTCTGAGTTGTTTTCATGAAACCTGCGCTTCCCCTACAAGAGTTCGACCTACCATTATAGGAAAACGTGTTTTCGTGAAGAAATCATGACAAACTAACACAAAATGAAGATTTCATTATAACTTGACATTCTGAGTTGTTTTCATGAAACCTGCGCTTCCCCTACAAGAGTTCGACCTACCATTATAGGAAAACGTGTTTTCGTGAAGAAATCATGACAAACTAACACAAAATGAAGATTTCATTATAACTTGACATTCTGAGTTGTTTTCATGAAACCTGCGCTTCCCCTACAAGAGTTCGACCTACCATTATAGGAAAACGTGTTTTCGTGAAGAAATCATGACAAACTAACACAAAATGAAGATTTCATTATAACTTGACATTCTGAGTTGTTTTCATGAAACCTGCGCTTCCCCTACAAGAGTTCGACCTACCATTATAGGAAAACGTGTTTTCGTGAAGAAATCATGACAAACTAACACAAAATGAAGATTTCATTATAACTTGACATTCTGAGTTGTTTTCATGAAACCTGCGCTTCCCCTATAAGAGTTCGACCTACCATTATAGGAAAACGTGTTTTCGTGAAGAAATCATGACAAACTAACACAAAATGAAGATTTCATTATAACTTGACATTCTGAGTTGTTTTCATGAAACCTGCGCTTCCCCTACAAGAGTTCAACCTACCATTATAGGAAAACGTGTTTTCGTGAAGAAATCATGACAAACTAACACAAAATGAAGATTTCATTATAACTTGACATTCTGAGTTGTTTTCATGAAACCTGCGCTTCCCCTACAAGAGTTCAACCTACCATTATAGGAAAACGTGTTTTCGTGAAGAAATCATGACAAACTAACACAAAATGAAGATTTCATTATAACTTGACATTCTGAGTTGTTTTCATGAAACCTGCGCTTCCCCTACAAGAGTTCAACCTACCATTATAGGAAAACGTGTTTTCGTGAAGAAATCATGACAAACTAACACAAAATGAAGATTTCATTATAACTTGACATTCTGAGTTGTTTTCATGAAACCTGCGCTTCCCCTACAAGAGTTCAACCTACCATTATAGGAAAACGTGTTTTCGTGAAGAAATCATGACAAACTAACACAAAATGAAGATTTCATTATAACTTGACATTCTGAGTTGTTTTCATGAAACCTGCGCTTCCCCTATAAGAGTTCAACCTACCATTATAGGAAAACGTGTTTTCGTGAAGAAATCATGACAAACTAACACAAAATGAAGATTTCATTATAACTTGACATTCTGAGTTGTTTTCATGAAACCTGCGCTTCCCCTACAAGAGTTCGACCTACCATTATAGGAAAACGTGTTTTCATGAAGAAATCATGACAAACTAACACAAAATGAAGATTTCATTATAACTTGACATTCTGAGTTGTTTTTATGAAACCTGCGCTTCCCCTACAAGAGTTCGACCTACCATTATAGGAAAACGTGTTTTCGTGAAGAAATCATGACAAACTAACACAAAATGAAGATTTCATTATAACTTGACATTCTGAGTTGTTTTTATGAAACCTGCGCTTCCCCTACAAGAGTTCGACCTACCATTATAGGAAAACGTGTTTTCGTGAAGAAATCATGACAAACTAACACAAAATGAAGATTTCATTATAACTTGACATTCTGAGTTGTTTTCATGAAACCTGCGCTTCCCCTACAAGAGTTCGACCTACCATTATAGGAAAACGTGTTTTCGTGAAGAAATCATGACAAACTAACACAAAATGAAGATTTCATTATAACTTGACATTCTGAGTTGTTTTCATGAAACCTGCGCTTCCCCTACAAGAGTTCGACCTACCATTATAGGAAAACGTGTTTTCGTGAAGAAATCATGACAAACTAACACAAAATGAAGATTTCATTATAACTTGACATTCTGAGTTGTTTTTATGAAACCTGCGCTTCCCCTACAGGAGTTCGACCTACCATTATCGGAAAACGTGTTTTCGTGAAGAAATCATGACAAACTAACACAAAATGAAGATTTTATTATAACTTGACATTCTGAGTTGTTTTTATGAAACCTGCGCTTCCCCTACAAGAGTTCGACCTACCATTATAGGAAAACGTGTTTTCGTGAAGAAATCATGACAAACTAACACAAAATGAAGATTTCATTATAACTTGACATTCTGAGTTGTTTTCATGAAACCTGCGCTTCCACTACAAGAGTTCGACCTACCATTATAGGAAAACGTGTTTTCGTGAAGAAATCATGACAAACTAACACAAAATGAAGATTTCATTATAACTTG
Source organism: Paramormyrops kingsleyae (assembly GCF_048594095.1). Lineage (NCBI taxonomy): Eukaryota > Metazoa > Chordata > Actinopteri > Osteoglossiformes > Mormyridae > Paramormyrops > Paramormyrops kingsleyae. Next base: position 62,128 of record NW_027326067.1, read on the forward strand.
ACATTCTGAGTTGTTTTCATGAAACCTGCGCTTCCCCTATAAGAGTTCAACCTACCATTATAGGAAAACGTGTTTTCGTGAAGAAATCATGACAAACTAACACAAAATGAAGATTTCATTATAACTTGACATTCTGAGTTGTTTTCATGAAACCTGCGCTTCCCCTACAAGAGTTCGACCTACCATTATAGGAAAACGTGTTTTCGTGAAGAAATCATGACAAACTAACACAAAATGAAGATTTCATTATAACTTGACATTCTGAGTTGTTTTCATGAAACCTGCGCTTCACCTACAAGAGTTCGACCTACCATTATAGGAAAACGTGTTTTCGTGAAGAAATCATGACAAACTAACACAAAATGAAGATTTCATTATAACTTGACATTCTGAGTTCATTTCATGAAACCTGCACTTCCCCTACAAGAGTTCGACCTAACATTATAGGAAAACGTGTTTTCGTGAAGAAATCATGACAAACTAACACAAAATGAAGATTTCATTATAACTTGACATTCTGAGTTGTTTTCATGAAACCTGCGCTTCCCCTACAAGAGTTCGACCTACCATTATAGGAAAACGTGTTTTCGTGAAGAAATCATGACAAACTAACACAAAATGAAGATTTCATTATAACTTGACATTCTGAGTTGTTTTCATGAAACCTGCGCTTCCCCTACAAGAGTTCGACCTACCATTATAGGAAAACGTGTTTTCGTGAAGAAATCATGACAAACTAACACAAAATGAAGATTTCATTATAACTTGACATTCTGAGTTGTTTTCATGAAACCTGCGCTTCCACTACAAGAGTTCGACCTACCATTATAGGAAAACGTGTTTTCGTGAAGAAATCATGACAAACTAACACAAAATGAAGATTTCATTATAACTTGACATTCTGAGTTGTTTTCATGAAACCTGCGCTTCCCCTATAAGAGTTCAACCTACCATTATAGGAAAACGTGTTTTCGTGAAGAAATCATGACAAACTAACACAAAATGAAGATTTCATTATAACTTGACATTCTGAGTTGTTTTCATGAAACCTGCGCTTCCCCTACAAGAGTTCGACCTACCATTATAGGAAAACGTGTTTTCGTGAAGAAATCATGACAAACTAACACAAAATGAAGATTTCATTATAACTTGACATTCTGAGTTGTTTTCATGAAACCTGCGCTTCACCTACAAGAGTTCGACCTACCATTATAGGAAAACGTGTTTTCGTGAAGAAATCATGACAAACTAACACAAAATGAAGATTTCATTATAACTTGACATTCTGAGTTCATTTCATGAAACCTGCACTTCCCCTACAAGAGTTCGACCTAACATTATAGGAAAACGTGTTTTCGTGAAGAAATCATGACAAACTAACACAAAATGAAGATTTCATTATAACTTGACATTCTGAGTTGTTTTCATGAAACCTGCGCTTCCCCTACAAGAGTTCGACCTACCATTATAGGAAAACGTGTTTTCGTGAAGAAATCATGACAAACTAACACAAAATGAACACAAAATGAAGATTTCATTATAACTTGACATTCTGAGTTGTTTTCATGAAACCTGCACTTCCCCTACAAGAGTTCGACCTAACATTATAGGAAAACGTGTTTTCGTGAAGAAATCATGACAAACTAACACAAAATGAAGATTTCATTATAACTTGACATTCTGAGTGGTTTTCATGAAACCTGCGCTTCCCCTACAAGAGTTCAACCTACCATTATAGGAAAACGTGTTTTCGTGAAGAAATCATGACAAACTAACACAAAATGAAGATTTCATTATAACTTGACATTCTGAGTTGTTTTCATGAAACCTGCGCTTCCCCTACAAGAGTTCAACCTACCATTATAGGAAAACGTGTTTTCGTGAAGAAATCATGACAAACTAACACAAAATGAAGATTTCATTATAACTTGACATTCTGAGTTGTTTTCATGAAACCTGCGCTTCCCCTATAAGAGTTCAACCTACCATTATAGGAAAACGTGTTTTCGTGAAGAAATCATGACAAACTAACACAAAATGAAGATTTCATTATAACTTGACATTCTGAGTTGTTTTCATGAAACCTGCGCTTCCCCTACAAGAGTTCGACCTACCATTATAGGAAAACGTGTTTTCGTGAAGAAATCATGACAAACTAACACAAAATGAAGATTTTATTATAACTTGACATTCTGAGTTGTTTTTATGAAACCTGCGCTTCCCCTACAAGAGTTCGACCTACCATTATAGGAAAACGTGTTTTCGTGAAGAAATCATGACAAACTAACACAAAATGAAGATTTCATTATAACTTGACATTCTGAGTTGTTTTCATGAAACCTGCGCTTCCCCTACAAGAGTTCGACCTACCATTATAGGAAAACGTGTTTTCGTGAAGAAATCATGACAAACTAACACAAAATGAAGATTTCATTATAACTTGACATTCTGAGTTTATTTCATGAAACCTGCGCTTCCCCTATAAGAGTTCGACGTAACATTATAGGAAAACGTGTTTTCGTGAAGAAATCTTGACAAACTAACACAAAATGAAGATTTTATTATAACTTGACATTCTGAGTTGTTTTCATGAAACCTGCGCTTCCCCTACAAGAGTTCAACCTACCATTATAGGAAAACGTGTTTTCGTGAAGAAATCATGACAAACTAACACAAAATGAAGATTTCATTATAACTTGACATTCTGAGTTGTTTTTATGAAACCTGCGCTTCCCCTACAAGAGTTCAACCTACCATTATAGGAAAACGTGTTTTCGTGAAGAAATCATGACAAACAAACACAAAATGAAGATTTCATTATAACTTGACATTCTGAGTTGTTTTCATGAAACCTGCGCTTCCCCTACAAGAGTTCAACCTACCATTATAGGAAAACGTGTTTTCGTGAAGAAATCATGACAAACTAACACAAAATGAAGATTTCATTATAACTTGACATTCTGAGTTGTTTTCATGAAACCTGCGCTTCCCCTACAAGAGTTCAACCTACCATTATAGGAAAACGTGTTTTCGTGAAGAAATCATGACAAACTAACACAAAATGAAGATTTCATTATAACTTGACATTCTGAGTTGTTTTCATGAAACCTGCGCTTCCCCTATAAGAGTTCAACCTACCATTATAGGAAAACGTGTTTTCGTGAAGAAATCATGACAAACTAACACAAAATGAAGATTTCATTATAACTTGACATTCTGAGTTGTTTTCATGAAACCTGCGCTTCCCCTACAAGAGTTCGACCTAACATTATAGGAAAATGTGTTTTCGTGAAGAAATCATGACAAACTAACACAAAATGAAGATTTCATTATAACTTGACATTCTGAGTTCATTTCATGAAACCTGCGCTTCCCCTACTAGAGTTCGACCTACCATTATAGGAAAACGTGTTTTCGTGAAGAAATCATGACAAACTAACACAAAATGAAGATTTCATAATAACTTGACATTCTGAGTTGTTTTCATGAAACCTGCGCTTCCCCTACAAGAGTTCGACCTACCATTATAGGAAAACGTGTTTTCGTGAAGAAATCATGACAAACTAACACAAAATGAAGATTTCATTATAACTTGACATTCTGAGTTGTTTTTATGAAACCTGCGCTTCCCCTACAGGAGTTCGACCTACCATTATCGGAAAACGTGTTTTCGTGAAGAAATCATGACAAACTAACACAAAATGAAGATTTTATTATAACTTGACATTCTGAGTTGTTTTCATGAAACCTGCGCTTCCCGTACAAGAGTTCAACCTACCATTATAGGAAAACGTGTTTTCGTGAAGAAATCATGACAAACTAACACAAAATGAAGATTTCATTATAACTTGACATTCTGAGTTGTTTTTATGAAACCTGCGCTTCCCCTACAAGAGTTCGACCTACCATTATAGGAAAACGTGTTTTCGTGAAGAAATCATGACAAACTAACACAAAATGAAGATTTCATTATAACTTGACATTCTGAGTTGTTTTTATGAAACCTGCGCTTCCCCTACAAGAGTTCGACCTACCATTATAGGAAAACGTGTTTTCGTGAAGAAATCATGACAAACTAACACAAAATGAAGATTTCATTATAACTTGACATTCTGAGTTGTTTTCATGAAACCTGCGCTTCCCCTACAAGAGTTCGACCTACCATTATAGGAAAACGTGTTTTCGTGAAGAAATCATGACAAACTAACACAAAATGAAGATTTCATTATAACTTGACATTCTGAGTTGTTTTCATGAAACCTGCGCTTCCCCTACAAGAGTTCGACCTACCATTATAGGAAAACGTGTTTTCGTGAAGAAATCATGACAAACTAACACAAAATGAAGATTTCATTATAACTTGACATTCTGAGTTGTTTTTATGAAACCTGCGCTTCCCCTACAGGAGTTCGACCTACCATTATCGGAAAACGTGTTTTCGTGAAGAAATCATGACAAACTAACACAAAATGAAGATTTTATTATAACTTGACATTCTGAGTTGTTTTTATGAAACCTGCGCTTCCCCTACAAGAGTTCGACCTACCATTATAGGAAAACGTGTTTTCGTGAAGAAATCATGACAAACTAACACAAAATGAAGATTTCATTATAACTTGACATTCTGAGTTGTTTTCATGAAACCTGCGCTTCCCCTACAAGAGTTCGACCTACCATTATAGGAAAACGTGTTTTCGTGAAGAAATCATGACAAACTAACACAAAATGAAGATTTCATTATAACTTGACATTCTGAGTTGTTTTCATGAAACCTGCGCTTCCCCTATAAGAGTTCAACCTACCATTATAGGAAAACGTGTTTTCGTGAAGAAATCATGACAAACTAACACAAAATGAAGATTTCATTATAACTTGACATTCTGAGTTGTTTTCATGAAACCTGCGCTTCCCCTACAAGAGTTCGACCTACCATTATAGGAAAACGTGTTTTCGTGAAGAAATCATGACAAACTAACACAAAATGAAGATTTCATTATAACTTGACATTCTGAGTTGTTTTCATGAAACCTGCGCTTCACCTACAAGAGTTCGACCTACCATTATAGGAAAACGTGTTTTCGTGAAGAAATCATGACAAACTAACACAAAATGAAGATTTCATTATAACTTGACATTCTGAGTTCATTTCATGAAACCTGCACTTCCCCTACAAGAGTTCGACCTAACATTATAGGAAAACGTGTTTTCGTGAAGAAATCATGACAAACTAACACAAAATGAAGATTTCATTATAACTTGACATTCTGAGTTGTTTTCATGAAACCTGCGCTTCCCCTACAAGAGTTCGACCTACCATTATAGGAAAACGTGTTTTCGTGAAGAAATCATGACAAACTAACACAAAATGAACACAAAATGAAGATTTCATTATAACTTGACATTCTGAGTTGTTTTCATGAAACCTGCACTTCCCCTACAAGAGTTCGACCTAACATTATAGGAAAACGTGTTTTCGTGAAGAAATCATGACAAACTAACACAAAATGAAGATTTCATTATAACTTGACATTCTGAGTGGTTTTCATGAAACCTGCGCTTCCCCTACAAGAGTTCAACCTACCATTATAGGAAAACGTGTTTTCGTGAAGAAATCATGACAAACTAACACAAAATGAAGATTTCATTATAACTTGACATTCTGAGTTGTTTTCATGAAACCTGCGCTTCCCCTACAAGAGTTCAACCTACCATTATAGGAAAACGTGTTTTCGTGAAGAAATCATGACAAACTAACACAAAATGAAGATTTCATTATAACTTGACATTCTGAGTTGTTTTCATGAAACCTGCGCTTCCCCTATAAGAGTTCAACCTACCATTATAGGAAAACGTGTTTTCGTGAAGAAATCATGACAAACTAACACAAAATGAAGATTTCATTATAACTTGACATTCTGAGTTGTTTTCATGAAACCTGCGCTTCCCCTATAAGAGTTCAACCTACCATTATAGGAAAACGTGTTTTCGTGAAGAAATCATGACAAACTAACACAAAATGAAGATTTCATTATAACTTGACATTCTGAGTTGTTTTCATGAAACCTGCGCTTCCCCTACAAGAGTTCGACCTACCATTATAGGAAAACGTGTTTTCGTGAAGAAATCATGACAAACTAACACAAAATGAAGATTTTATTATAACTTGACATTCTGAGTTGTTTTTATGAAACCTGCGCTTCCCCTACAAGAGTTCGACCTACCATTATAGGAAAACGTGTTTTCGTGAAGAAATCATGACAAACTAACACAAAATGAAGATTTCATTATAACTTGACATTCTGAGTTGTTTTCATGAAACCTGCGCTTCCCCTACAAGAGTTCGACCTACCATTATAGGAAAACGTGTTTTCGTGAAGAAATCATGACAAACTAACACAAAATGAAGATTTCATTATAACTTGACATTCTGAGTTTATTTCATGAAACCTGCGCTTCCCCTATAAGAGTTCGACGTAACATTATAGGAAAACGTGTTTTCGTGAAGAAATCTTGACAAACTAACACAAAATGAAGATTTTATTATAACTTGACATTCTGAGTTGTTTTCATGAAACCTGCGCTTCCCCTACAAGAGTTCAACCTACCATTATAGGAAAACGTGTTTTCGTGAAGAAATCATGACAAACTAACACAAAATGAAGATTTCATTATAACTTGACATTCTGAGTTGTTTTTATGAAACCTGCGCTTCCCCTACAAGAGTTCAACCTACCATTATAGGAAAACGTGTTTTCGTGAAGAAATCATGACAAACAAACACAAAATGAAGATTTCATTATAACTTGACATTCTGAGTTGTTTTCATGAAACCTGCGCTTCCCCTACAAGAGTTCAACCTACCATTATAGGAAAACGTGTTTTCGTGAAGAAATCATGACAAACTAACACAAAATGAAGATTTCATTATAACTTGACATTCTGAGTTGTTTTCATGAAACCTGCGCTTCCCCTACAAGAGTTCAACCTACCATTATAGGAAAACGTGTTTTCGTGAAGAAATCATGACAAACTAACACAAAATGAAGATTTCATTATAACTTGACATTCTGAGTTGTTTTCATGAAACCTGCGCTTCCCCTATAAGAGTTCAACCTACCATTATAGGAAAACGTGTTTTCGTGAAGAAATCATGACAAACTAACACAAAATGAAGATTTCATTATAACTTGACATTCTGAGTTGTTTTCATGAAACCTGCGCTTCCCCTACAAGAGTTCGACCTAACATTATAGGAAAATGTGTTTTCGTGAAGAAATCATGACAAACTAACACAAAATGAAGATTTCATTATAACTTGACATTCTGAGTTCATTTCATGAAACCTGCGCTTCCCCTACTAGAGTTCGACCTACCATTATAGGAAAACGTGTTTTCGTGAAGAAATCATGACAAACTAACACAAAATGAAGATTTCATAATAACTTGACATTCTGAGTTGTTTTCATGAAACCTGCGCTTCCCCTACAAGAGTTCGACCTACCATTATAGGAAAACGTGTTTTCGTGAAGAAATCATGACAAACTAACACAAAATGAAGATTTCATTATAACTTGACATTCTGAGTTGTTTTTATGAAACCTGCGCTTCCCCTACAGGAGTTCGACCTACCATTATCGGAAAACGTGTTTTCGTGAAGAAATCATGACAAACTAACACAAAATGAAGATTTTATTATAACTTGACATTCTGAGTTGTTTTCATGAAACCTGCGCTTCCCGTACAAGAGTTCAACCTACCATTATAGGAAAACGTGTTTTCGTGAAGAAATCATGACAAACTAACACAAAATGAAGATTTCATTATAACTTGACATTCTGAGTTGTTTTTATGAAACCTGCGCTTCCCCTACAAGAGTTCGACCTACCATTATAGGAAAACGTGTTTTCGTGAAGAAATCATGACAAACTAACACAAAATGAAGATTTCATTATAACTTGACATTCTGAGTTGTTTTCATGAAACCTGCGCTTCCCCTATAAGAGTTCAACCTACCATTATAGGAAAACGTGTTTTCGTGAAGAAATCATGACAAACTAACACAAAATGAAGATTTCATTATAACTTGACATTCTGAGTTGTTTTCATGAAACCTGCGCTTCCCCTACAAGAGTTCAACCTACCATTATAGGAAAACGTGTTTTCGTGAAGAAATCATGACAAACTAACACAAAATGAAGATTTCATTATAACTTGACATTCTGAGTTGTTTTCATGAAACCTGCGCTTCCCCTACAAGAGTTCAACCTACCATTATAGGAAAACGTGTTTTCGTGAAGAAATCATGACAAACTAACACAAAATGAAGATTTCATTATAACTTGACATTCTGAGTTGTTTTCATGAAACCTGCGCTTCCCCTATAAGAGTTCAACCTACCATTATAGGAAAACGTGTTTTCGTGAAGAAATCATGACAAACTAACACAAAATGAAGATTTCATTATAACTTGACATTCTGAGTTGTTTTCATGAAACCTGCGCTTCCCCTACAAGAGTTCGACCTACCATTATAGGAAAACGTGTTTTCGTGAAGAAATCATGACAAACTAACACAAAATGAAGATTTCATTATAACTTGACATTCTGAGTTGTTTTTATGAAACCTGCGCTTCCCCTACAAGAGTTCGACCTACCATTATAGGAAAACGTGTTTTCGTGAAGAAATCATGACAAACTAACACAAAATGAAGATTTCATTATAACTTGACATTCTGAGTTGTTTTCATGAAACCTGCGCTTCCCCTACAAGAGTTCGACCTACCATTATAGGAAAACGTGTTTTCGTGAAGAAATCATGACAAACTAACACAAAATGAAGATTTCATTATAACTTGACATTCTGAGTTGTTTTCATGAAACCTGCGCTTCCCCTACAAGAGTTCGACCTACCATTATAGGAAAACGTGTTTTCGTGAAGAAATCATGACAAACTAACACACAATGAAGATTTCATTATAACTTGACATTCTGAGTTTATTTCATGAAACCTGCGCTTCCCCTATAAGAGTTCGACGTAACATTATAGGAAAACGTGTTTTCGTGAAGAAATCTTGACAAACTAACACAAAATGAAGATTTAATTATAACTTGACAATCTGAGTTGTTTTCATGAAACCTGCGCTTCCCCTACAAGAGTTCAACCTACCATTATAGGAAAACGTGTTTTCGTGAAGAAATCATGACAAACTAACACAAAATGAAGATTTCATTATAACTTGACATTCTGAGTTGTTTTTATGAAACCTGCGCTTCCCCTACAAGAGTTCAACCTACCATTATAGGAAAACGTGTTTTCGTGAAGAAATCATGACAAACTAACACAAAATGAAGATTTCATTATAACTTGACATTCTGAGTTGTTTTCATGAAACCTGCGCTTCCCCTACAAGAGTTCAACCTACCATTATAGGAAAACGTGTTTTCGTGAAGAAATCATGACAAACTAACACAAAATGAAGATTTCATTATAACTTGACATTCTGAGTTGTTTTCATGAAACCTGCGCTTCCCCTACAAGAGTTCAACCTACCATTATAGGAAAACGTGTTTTCGTGAAGAAATCATGACAAACTAACACAAAATGAAGATTTCATTATAACTTGACATTCTGAGTTGTTTTCATGAAACCTGCGCTTCCCCTATAAGAGTTCAACCTACCATTATAGGAAAACGTGTTTTCGTGAAGAAATCATGACAAACTAACACAAAATGAAGATTTCATTATAACTTGACATTCTGAGTTGTTTTCATGAAACCTGCGCTTCCCCTACAAGAGTTCGACCTACCATTATTGGAAAACGTGTTTTCGTGAAGAAATCATGACAAACTAACACAAAATGAAGATTTCATTATAACTTGACATTCTGAGTTGTTTTTATGAAACCTGCGCTTCCCCTACAAGAGTTCGACCTACCATTATAGGAAAATGTGTTTTCGTGAAGAAATCATGACAAACTAACACAAAATGAAGATTTCATTATAACTTGACATTCTGAGTTGTTTTTATGAAACCTGCGCTTCCCCTACAAGAGTTCGACCTACCATTATTGGAAAACGTGTTTTCGTGAAGAAATCATGACAAACTAACACAAAATGAAGATTTCATTATAACTTGACATTCTGAGTTGTTTTCATGAAACCTGCGCTTCCCCTACAAGAGTTCGACCTACCATTATAGGAAAACGTGTTTTCGTGAAGAAATCATGACAAACTAACACAAAATGAAGATTTCATTATAACTTGACATTCTGAGTTGTTTTTATGAAACCTGCGCTTCCCCTACAAGAGTTCAACCTACCATTATAGGAAAACGTGTTTTCGTGAAGAAATCATGACAAACTAACACAAAATGAAGATTTCATTATAACTTGACATTCTGAGTTGTTTTTATGAAACCTGCGCTTCCCCTACAAGAGTTCGACCTACCATTATAGGAAAACGTGTTTTCGTGAAGAAATCATGACAAACTAACACAAAATGAAGATTTCATTATAACTTGACATTCTGAGTTGTTTTCATGAAACCTGCGCTTCCCCTACAAGAGTTCGACCTACCATTATAGGAAAACGTGTTTTCGTGAAGAAATCATGACAAACTAACACAAAATGAAGATTTCATTATAACTTGACATTCTGAGTTGTTTTCATGAAACCTGCGATTCCCCTTCAAGAGTTCGACCTACCATTATAGGAAAACGTGTTTTCGTGAAGAAATCATGACAAACTAACACAAAATGAAGATTTCATTATAACTTGACATTCTGAGTTGTTTTCATGAAACCTGCGCTTCCCCTACAAGAGTTCGACCTACCATTATAGGAAAACGTGTTTTCGTGAAGAAATCATGACAAACTAACACAAAATGAAGATTTCATTATAACTTGACATTCTGAGTTGTTTTCATGAAACCTGCGCTTCCCCTACAAGAGTTCGACCTACCATTATAGGAAAACGTGTTTTCGTGAAGAAATCATGACAAACTAACACAAAATGAAGATTTCATTATAACTTGACATTCTGAGTTGTTTTCATGAAACCTGCGCTTCCCCTACAAGAGTTCGACCTACCATTATAGGAAAACGTGTTTTCGTGAAGAAATCATGACAAACTAACACAAAATGAACACAAAATGAAGATTTCATTATAACTTGACATTCTGAGTTGTTTTCATGAAACCTGCACTTCCCCTACAAGAGTTCGACCTAACATTATAGGAAAACGTGTTTTCGTGAAGAAATCATGACAAACTAACACAAAATGAAGATTTCATTATAACTTGACATTCTGAGTGGTTTTCATGAAACCTGCGCTTCCCCTACAAGAGTTCAACCTACCATTATAGGAAAACGTGTTTTCGTGAAGAAATCATGACAAACTAACACAAAATGAAGATTTCATTATAACTTGACATTCTGAGTTGTTTTCATGAAACCTGCGATTCCCCTTCAAGAGTTCGACCTACCATTATAGGAAAACGTGTTTTCGTGAAGAAATCATGACAAACTAACACAAAATGAAGATTTCATTATAACCTGACATTCTGAGTTGTTTTCATGAAACCTGCGCTTCCCCTACAAGAGTTCGACCTACCATTATAGGAAAACGTGTTTTCGTGAAGAAATCATGACAAACTAACACAAAATGAAGATTTCATTATAACTTGACATTCTGAGTTGTTTTCATGAAACCTGCGCTTCCCCTACAAGAGTTCGACCTACCATTATAGGAAAACGTGTTTTCGTGAAGAAATCATGACAAACTAACACAAAATGAAGATTTCATTATAACTTGACATTCTGAGTTTATTTCATGAAACCTGCGCTTCCCCTATAAGAGTTCAACGTAACATTATAGGAAAACGTGTTTTCGTGAAGAAATCATGACAAACTAACACAAAATGAAGATTTCATTATAACTTGACATTCTGAGTTTATTTCATGAAACCTGCGCTTCCCCTATAAGAGTTCGACGTAACATTATAGGAAAACGTGTTTTCGTGAAGAAATCATGACAAACTAACACAAAATGAAGATTTCATTATAACTTGACATTCTGAGTTCATTTCATGAAACCTGCGCTTCCCCTATAAGAGTTCGACGTAACATTATAGGAAAATGTGTTTTAGTGAAGAAATCATGACAAACTAACACAAAATGAAGATTTCATTATAACTTGACATTCTGAGTTCATTTCATGAAACCTGCGCTTCCCCTATTATAGTTCAACCTACCATTATAGGAAAACGTGTTTTCGTGAAGAAATCATGACAAACTAACACAAAATGAAGATTTCATTATAACTTGACATTCTGAGTTGTTTTCATGAAACCTGCGCTTCCCCTATAAGAGTTCGACCTACCATTATAGGAAAACGTGTTTTCGTGAAGAAATCATGACAAACTAACACAAAATGAAGATTTCATTATAACTTGACATTCTGAGTTGTTTTCATGAAACCTGCGCTTCCCCTACAAGAGTTCAACCTACCATTATAGGAAAACGTGTTTTCGTGAAGAAATCATGACAAACTAACACAAAATGAAGATTTCATTATAACTTGACATTGAGTTGTTTTCATGAAACCTGCGCTTCCCCTATAAGAGTTCAACCTACCATTATAGGAAAACGTGTTTTCGTGAAGAAATCATGACAAACTAACACAAAATGAAGATTTCATTATAACTTGACATTCTGAGTTGTTTTCATGAAACCTGCGCTTCCCCTACAAGAGTTCGACCTACCATTATAGGAAAACGTGTTTTCGTGAAGAAATCATGACAAACTAACACAAAATGAAGATTTCATTATAACTTGACATTCTGAGTTGTTTTCATGAAACCTGCGCTTCCCCTACAAGAGTTCGACCTACCATTATAGGAAAACGTGTTTTCGTGAAGAAATCATGACAAACTAACACAAAATGAAGATTTCATTATAACTTGACATTCTGAGTTGTTTTCATGAAACCTGCGCTTCCCCTACAAGAGTTCGACCTACCATTATAGGAAAACGTGTTTTCGTGAAGAAATCATGACAAACTAACACAAAATGAAGATTTCATTATAACTTGACATTCTGAGTTTATTTCATGAAACCTGCGCTTCCCCTATAAGAGTTCAACCTACCATTTTAGGAAAACGTGTTTTCGTGAAGAAATCATGACAAACTAACACAAAATGAAGATTTCATTATAACTTGACATTCTGAGTTGTTTTCATGAAACCTGCGCTTCCCCTACAAGAGTTCAACCTACCATTATAGGAAAACGTGTTTTCGTGAAGAAATCATGACAAACTAACACAAAATGAAGATTTCATTATAACTTGACATTCTGAGTTGTTTTCATGAAACCTGCGCTTCCCCTATAAGAGTTCAACCTACCATTATAGGAAAACGTGTTTTCGTGAAGAAATCATGACAAACTAACACAAAATGAAGATTTCATTATAACTTGACATTCTGAGTTGTTTTCATGAAACCTGCGCTTCCCCTACAAGAGTTCGACCTACCATTATAGGAAAACGTGTTTTCGTGAAGAAATCATGACAAACTAACACAAAATGAAGATTTCATTATAACTTGACATTCTGAGTTGTTTTTATGAAACCTGCGCTTCCCCTACAAGAGTTCGACCTACCATTATAGGAAAACGTGTTTTCGTGAAGAAATCATGACAAACTAACACAAAATGAAGATTTCATTATAACTTGACATTCTGAGTTGTTTTCATGAAACCTGCGCTTCCCCTACAAGAGTTCGACCTACCATTATAGGAAAACGTGTTTTCGTGAAGAAATCATGACAAACTAACACAAAATGAAGATTTCATTATAACTTGACATTCTGAGTTGTTTTCATGAAACCTGCGCTTCCCCTACAAGAGTTCGACCTACCATTATAGGAAAACGTGTTTTCGTGAAGAAATCATGACAAACTAACACAAAATGAAGATTTCATTATAACTTGACATTCTGAGTTGTTTTCATGAAACCTGCGCTTCCCCTACAAGAGTTCGACCTACCATTATAGGAAAACGTGTTTTCGTGAAGAAATCATGACAAACTAACACAAAATGAAGATTTCATTATAACTTGACATTCTGAGTTGTTTTCATGAAACCTGCGCTTCCCCTACAAGAGTTCAACCTACCATTATAGGAAAACGTGTTTTCGTGAAGAAATCATGACAAACTAACACAAAATGAAGATTTTATTATAACTGACATTCTGAGTTGTTTTCATGAATCCTGCGCTTCCCCTACAAGAGTTCAACCTACCATTATAGGAAAACGTGTTTTCGTGAAGAAATCATGACAAACTAACACAAAATGAAGATTTCATTATAACTTGACATTCTGAGTTGTTTTCATGAAACCTGCGCTTCCCCTACAAGAGTTCGACCTACCATTATAGGAAAACGTGTTTTCGTGAAGAAATCATGACAAACTAACACAAAATGAAGATTTCATTATAACTTGACATTCTGAGTTGTTTTCATGAAACCTGCGCTTCCCCTACAAGAGTTCGACCTACCATTATAGGAAAACGTGTTTTCGTGAAGAAATCATGACAAACTAACACAAAATGAAGATTTCATTATAACTTGACATTCTGAGTTGTTTTCATGAAACCTGCGCTTCCCCTATAAGAGTTCGACCTACCATTATAGGAAAACGTGTTTTCGTGAAGAAATCATGACAAACTAACACAAAATGAAGATTTCATTATAACTTGACATTCTGAGTTGTTTTCATGAAACCTGCGCTTCCCCTACAAGAGTTCGACCTACCATTATAGGAAAACGTGTTTTCGTGAAGAAATCATGACAAACTAACACAAAATGAAGATTTCATTATAACTTGACATTCTGAGTTGTTTTCATGAAACCTGCGCTTCCCCTACAAGAGTTCAACCTACCATTATAGGAAAACGTGTTTTCGTGAAGAAATCATGACAAACTAACACAAAATGAAGATTTCATTATAACTTGACATTCTGAGTTGTTTTCATGAAACCTGCGCTTCCCCTACAAGAGTTCAACCTACCATTATAGGAAAACGTGTTTTCGTGAAGAAATCATGACAAACTAACACAAAATGAAGATTTCATTATAACTTGACATTCTGAGTTGTTTTCATGAAACCTGCGCTTCCCCTATAAGAGTTCAACCTACCATTATAGGAAAACGTGTTTTCGTGAAGAAATCATGACAAACTAACACAAAATGAAGATTTCATTATAACTTGACATTCTGAGTTGTTTTCATGAAACCTGCGCTTCCCCTACAAGAGTTCGACCTACCATTATAGGAAAACGTGTTTTCGTGAAGAAATCATGACAAACTAACACAAAATGAAGATTTCATTATAACTTGACATTCTGAGTTGTTTTTATGAAACCTGCGCTTCCCCTACAAGAGTTCGACCTACCATTATAGGAAAACGTGTTTTCGTGAAGAAATCATGACAAACTAACACAAAATGAAGATTTCATTATAACTTGACATTCTGAGTTGTTTTTATGAAACCTGCGCTTCCCCTACAAGAGTTCGACCTACCATTATAGGAAAACGTGTTTTCGTGAAGAAATCATGACAAACTAACACAAAATGAAGATTTCATTATAACTTGACATTCTGAGTTGTTTTCATGAAACCTGCGCTTCCCCTACAAGAGTTCGACCTACCATTATAGGAAAACGTGTTTTCGTGAAGAAATCATGACAAACTAACACAAAATGAAGATTTCATTATAACTTGACATTCTGAGTTGTTTTCATGAAACCTGCGCTTCCCCTACAAGAGTTCGACCTACCATTATAGGAAAACGTGTTTTCGTGAAGAAATCATGACAAACTAACACAAAATGAAGATTTCATTATAACTTGACATTCTGAGTTGTTTTCATGAAACCTGCGCTTCCCCTACAAGAGTTCGACCTACCATTATAGGAAAACGTGTTTTCGTGAAGAAATCATGACAAACTAACACAAATAACACAAAATGAAGATTTCATTATAACTTGACATTCTGAGTTGTTTTCATGAAACCTGCACTTCCCCTACAAGAGTTCGACCTAACATTATAGGAAAACGTGTTTTCGTGAAGAAATCATGACAAACTAACACAAAATGAAGATTTCATTATAACTTGACATTCTGAGTGGTTTTCATGAAACCTGCGCTTCCCCTACAAGAGTTCGACCTACCATTATAGGAAAACGTGTTTTCGTGAAGAAATCATGACAAACTAACACAAAATGAAGATTTCATTATAACTTGACATTCTGAGTTGTTTTCATGAAACCTGCGCTTCCCCTACAAGAGTTCGACCTACCATTATAGGAAAACGTGTTTTCGTGAAGAAATCATGACAAACTAACACAAAATGAAGATTTCATTATAACCTTGACATTCTGAGTTGTTTTCATGAAACCTGCGCTTCCCCTACAAGAGTTCGACCTACCATTATAGGAAAACGTGTTTTCGTGAAGAAATCATGACAAACTAACACAAAATGAAGATTTCATTATAACTTGACATTCTGAGTTGTTTTCATGAAACCTGCGCTTCCCCTACAAGAGTTCGACCTACCATTATAGGAAAACGTGTTTTCGTGAAGAAATCATGACAAACTAACACAAAATGAAGATTTCATTATAACTTGACATTCTGAGTTTATTTCATGAAACCTGCGCTTCCCCTATAAGAGTTCGACGTAACATTATAGGAAAACGTGTTTTCGTGAAGAAATCATGACAAACTAACACAAAATGAAGATTTCATTATAACTTGACATTCTGAGTTTATTTCATGAAACCTGCGCTTCCCCTATAAGAGTTCGACGTAACATTATAGGAAAACGTGTTTTCGTGAAGAAATCATGACAAACTAACACAAAATGAAGATTTCATTATAACTTGACATTCTGAGTTCATTTCATGAAACCTGCGCTTCCCCTATAAGAGTTCGACGTAACATTATAGGAAAACGTGTTTTCGTGAAGAAATCATGACAAACTAACACAAAATGAAGATTTCATTATAACTTGACATTCTGAGTTCATTTCATGAAACCTGCGCTTCCCCTATAAGAGTTCGACGTAACATTATAGGAAAATGTGTTTTCGTGAAGAAATCATGACAAACTAACACAAAATGAAGATTTCATTATAACTTGACATTCTGAGTTCTTTCATGAAACCTGCGCTTCCCCTATAGAAGTTCGACCTACCATTATAGGAAAACGTGTTTTCGTGAAGAAATCATGACAAACTAACACAAAATGAAGATTTCATTATAACTTGACATTCTGAGTTGTTTTCATGAAACCTGCGCTTCCCCTATAAGAGTTCAACCTACCATTATAGGAAAACGTGTTTTCGTGAAGAAATCATGACAAACTAACACAAAATGAAGATTTCATTATAACTTGACATTCTGAGTTGTTTTCATGAAACCTGCGCTTCCCCTACAAGAGTTCAACCTACCATTATAGGAAAACGTGTTTTCGTGAAGAAATCATGACAAACTAACACAAAATGAAGATTTCATTATAACTTGACATTCTGAGTTGTTTTCATGAAACCTGCGCTTCCCCTATAAGAGTTCAACCTACCATTATAGGAAAACGTGTTTTCGTGAAGAAATCATGACAAACTAACACAAAATGAAGATTTCATTATAACTTGACATTCTGAGTTGTTTTCATGAAACCTGCGCTTCCCCTACAAGAGTTCGACCTACCATTATAGGAAAACGTGTTTTCGTGAAGAAATCATGACAAACTAACACAAAATGAAGATTTCATTATAACTTGACATTCTGAGTTGTTTTCATGAAACCTGCGCTTCCCCTACAAGAGTTCGACCTACCATTATAGGAAAACGTGTTTTCGTGAAGAAATCATGACAAACTAACACAAAATGAAGATTTCATTATAACTTGACATTCTGAGTTGTTTTCATGAAACCTGCGCTTCCCCTACAAGAGTTCGACCTACCATTATAGGAAAACGTGTTTTCGTGAAGAAATCATGACAAACTAACACAAAATGAAGATTTCATTATAACTTGACATTCTGAGTTCATTTCATGAAACCTGCGCTTCCCCTATAAGAGTTCGACGTAACATTATAGGAAAACGTGTTTTCGTGAAGAAATCATGACAAACTAACACAAAATGAAGATTTCATTATAACTTGACATTCTGAGTTCATTTCATGAAACCTGCGCTTCCCCTATAAGAGTTCGACGTAACATTATAGGAAAATGTGTTTTAGTGAAGAAATCATGACAAACTAACACAAAATGAAGATTTCATTATAACTTGACATTCTGAGTTATTTCATGAAACCTGCGCTTCCCCTACTAGAGTTCGACCTACCATTATAGGAAAACGTGTTTTCGTGAAGAAATCATGACAAACTAACACAAAATGAAGATTTCATTATAACTTGACATTCTGAGTTGTTTTCATGAAACCTGCGCTTCCCCTACAAGAGTTCGACCTACCATTATAGGAAAACGTGTTTTCGTGAAGAAATCATGACAAAACTAAC
>NW_027326068.1:0-80518 GCF_048594095.1 Paramormyrops kingsleyae
TTTTACATGGCCAAAATTGTTTTTTGATCAAGTTTTTAAAGTATATTGTGTTTTTTTCTGTCTGTACATCACATATATATGTATGCAGGCATAGCCAGATGTATTTGTGCATTTACTTTTTTGTTTTTAATCTTTATTGTCTATTATCTTTAATCGATGTAGCTAACGTTTTATCATTTAGTTATGCTTAGGGAGGCCGTAATAAATAATATATATTGTGCACTTTATTGCTCAAGCTGCAGTACCTTTGTCTTCACCAACAGAGGGCAGACTGAGCTATTGGTCTCTATGGCATAGGTAGTAAAGCCGGATTATGTATTTATCATGGACTACCACAGTAGTCATTATACTTAGTGTTATAGCTGTCAAAAAAGTGACATCTTAGCATTTAGTTATACATAGGGAGGCCGTAATAAGTAATATATATTCTGCACTTTATTGCTCAAGCTGCAGTACCTTTGTCTTGACCAACAGAGGGCAGACTGAGCTATTGGTCTCTATGGCATAGGTAGTAAAGCCGGATTGTATACTTATCATGGACTACCACAGTAGTCATTATACTTAGTGTTATAGCTGTCAAAAAAGTGACATCTTATCATTTAGTTATACATAGGGAGGCCGTAATAAGTAATATATATTGCGCACTTTATTGCTCAAGCTGCAGTACCTTTGTCTTCACCAACAGAGGGCAGACTGAGCTATTGGTCTCTATGGTATAGGCAGTAAAGCCGGATTATATAGGTATGGTAGTAAGGCCGGATCCTGTATTTATCGTGGACTACCACAGTAGTCATTATACTTAGTGTTATAGCTGTCAAAAAAGTGACAGCTCGTTTTACATGACCAAAAGTGTTTTTTGATCAACTGTTTTAAGTATGTTGTGTTTTTTATGTCTGTACATTACATATGCATGTATGCAGGCATAGCCAGATGTATTTGTGCATTTATTTTTTTGTTTTTAATCTTTATTGTCTATTATCTTTATTCGATGTCGCTAACTTTTTAGCATTTAGTTATACATATGGAGGCCGTAATAAATGATATATATTGCGCACTTTATTGCTCAAGCTGCAGTACCTTTGTCTTCACCAACAGAGGGCAGACTGAGCTATTGGTCTCTATGGTATAGGCAGTAAAGCCGGATTATATAGGTATGGTAGTAAGGCCGGATCCTGTATTTATCGTGGACTACCACAGTAGTCATTATACTTAGTGTTATAGCTGTCAAAAAAGTGACAGCTCGTTTTACATGACCAAAAGTGTTTTTTGATCAACTGTTTTAAGTATGTTGTGTTTTTTATGTCTGTACATTACATATGCATGTATGCAGGCATAGCCAGATGTATTTGTGCATTTATTTTTTTGTTTTTAATCTTTATTGTCTATTATCTTTATTCGATGTCGCTAACTTTTTAGCATTTAGTTATACATATGGAGGCCGTAATAAATGATATATATTGCGCACTTTATTGTTCAAGCTGCAGTACCTATGTCTTCACCAGTGGGGGCAGGATGACCTAATGCTCAGTTTGGGTAGGAAAGCCAGATCATATACGTATCATGGACTACCATACTACAGAGATATATATATATATTACGGACTATATTGCTCAAGCTGCAGTACCTGTGTCTTCACCAACAGAGGGCAGACTTACCTATTGTTCCCTATGACATAGTTAGTACGGCCGGATTATATAATTGTGGCAGTAAAGCCGGATCATATACTTATCATGGACTATCATACAATAAAGATATATATATATTACAGACTTTATTGCTCAAGCTGCAGTACCTATGTCTTCACCAGTGGGGGCAGGCTGACCTAATGCTCATTATGCGTAGGAAAGCCAGATCATATACGTATCATGGACTATCATACTACAGAGATATATATATATATTACGGACTATATTGCTCAAGCTGCAGTACCTGTGTCTTCACCAACAGAGGGCAGACTTACCTATTGTTCCCTATGACATAGTTAGTAAGGCCGGATTATATAATTGTGGCAGTAAAGCCGGATCATATACTTATCATGGACTATCATACAATAAAGATATATATATATTACAGACTTTATTGCTCAAGCTGCAGTACCTATGTCTTCACCAGTGGGGGCAGGCTGACCTAATGCTCAGTATGGGTAGTAAAGCCAGATCCTATACGTATCATGGACTATCATACTATAGAGATATATATATGTTACGAACTTTATTGCTCAAGCTGCAGTACCTATGTCTTCACCAGTGGGGGCAGGCCGACCTAATGCTCAGTTTGGGTAGGAAAGCCAGATCCTATACGTATCATGGACTATCATACTATAGAGATATATATATATATATTACGGACTATATTGCTCAACCTGCAGTACCTGTGTCTTCACCAACAGAGGGCAGACTTACCTATTGTTCCCTATGACATAGTTAGTAAGGCCGGATTATATAATTGTGGCAGTAAAGCCGGATCATATACTTATCATGGACTATCATACAATAAAGATATATATATGTTACGGACTTTATTGCTCAAGCTGCAGTACCTATGTCTTCACCAGTGGGGGCAGGCTGACCTAATGCTCAGTATGGGTAGGAAAGCCAGATCATATACGTATCATGGCCTATCATACTATAGAGATATATATATATATATTACGGACTATATTGCTCAAGCTGCAGTACCTGTGTCTTCACCAACAGAGGGCAGACTTACCTATTGTTCCCTATGACATAGTTAGTAAGGCCGGATTATATAATTGTGGCAGTAAAGCCGGATCATATACTTATCATGGACTATCATACAATAAAGATATATATATGTTACGGACTTTATTGCTCAAGCTGCAGTACCTATGTCTTCACCAGTGGGGGCAGGCTGACCTAATGCTCAGTATGGGTAGGAAAGCCAGATCCTATACGTATCATGGACTATCATACTATAGAGATATATATATATATATTACGGACTATATTGCTCAAGCTGCAGTACCTGTGTCTTCACCAACAGAGGGCAGACTTACCTATTGTTCCCTATGACATAGTTAGTAAGGCCGGATTATATAATTGTGGCAGTAAAGCCGGATCATATACTTATCATGGACTATCATACAATAAAGATATATATATGTTACGGACTTTATTGCTCAAGCTGCAGTACCTATGTCTTCACCAGTGGGGGCAGGCTGACCTAATGCTCAGTATGGGTAGGAAAGCCAGATCATATACGTATCATGGACTATCATACTATAGAGATATATATATGTTACGAACTTTATTGCTCAAGCTGCAGTACCTATGTCTTCACCAGTGGGGGCAGGCCGACCTAATGCTCAGTTTGGGTAGGAAAGCCAGATCCTATACGTATCATGGACTATCATACTATAGAGATATATATATATATATTACGGACTATATTGCTCAAGCTGCAGTACCTGTGTCTTCACCAACAGAGGGCAGACTTACCTATTGTTCCCTATGACATAGTTAGTAAGGCCGGATTATATAATTGTGGCAGTAAAGCCGGATCATATACTTATCATGGACTATCATACAATAAAGATATATATATGTTACGGACTTTATTGCTCAAGCTGCAGTACCTATGTCTTCACCAGTGGGGGCAGGCTGACCTAATGCTCAGTTTGGGTAGGAAAGCCAGATCATATACGTATCATGGACTATCATACTACAGAGATATATATATATATATTACGGACTATATTGCTCAAGCTGCAGTACCTGTGTCTTCACCAAAAGAGGGCAGACTTACCTATTGTTCCCTATGACATAGGTAGTAAAGCCGGATTATATAATTGTGGCAGTAAAGCCGGATCATATACTTATCATGGACTATCATACAATAGAGATATATATATATTACAGACTTTATTGCTCAAGCTGCAGTACCTATGTCTTCACCAGTGGGGGCAGGCTGACCTAATGCTCAGTATGGGTAGGAAAGCCAGATCATATACGTATCATGGACTATCATACTATAGAGATATATATATGTTATGGACTTTATCGCTCAAGCTGCAGTACCTATGTCTTTACCAGTGGGGGCAGGCTGACCTAATGCTCAGTATGGGTAGTAAAGCCAGATCCTATACGTATCATGGACTATCATACTATAGAGATATATAAATGTTATGGACTTTATCGCTCAAGCTGCAGCACCTATGTCTTCACCAGTGGGGGCAGGCTGACCTAATGCTCAGTTTGGGTAGGAAAGCCAGGTCCTATACGTATCATGGACTATCATACTATAGAGATGTATATATGTTACGGACTTTATCGCTCAAGCTGCAGTATCTGTGTCTTCACCAGTGGGGGCAGGCTGACCTAATGCTCAGTTAGAGGTAGAAAAACCAGATCCTACACGTATCATGGACTATCATAGTATAGAGATATATATATGTTATGGACTTTATCGCTCAAGCTGCAGTATCTGTGTCTTCACCAGTGGGGGCAGGCTGACCTAATGCTCAGTTTGGGTAGGAAAGCCAGATCCTATATGTATCATGGACTATCATAGTATAGAGATATATATATATTACAGACTTTAATGCCCAAGCTGCAGTACCTGTGTCTTCACCAGTGGGGGCAGGCTGACCTAATGCTCAGTATGGGTAGTAAAGCCAGATCCTAAACGTATCATGGACTATCATACTATAGAGATATATATATGTTATGGACTTTATCGCTCAAGCTGCAGTACCTGTGTCTTCACCAGTGGGGGCAGGCTGACCTAATGCTCAGTATGGGTAGTAAAGCCAGATCCTATACGTATCATGGACTATCATACTATAGAGATATATATATGTTACGGACTTTATCGCTCAAGCTGTAGTACCTGTCTTCACCAGTGGGGGCAGGCTAGTAAAGCCAGGACCTATACGTATCATTGACTATCATACTTTAGAGATATATATGTTACGGACTTTATCGCTCAAGCTGCAGTACCTGTCTTCACCAGTGGGGGCAGGCTAGTAAAGCCAGATCCTATACGTATCATGGACTATCATAGTATAGAGATATATATATGTTATGGACTTTATTGCTCAAGCTGCAGTACCTATGTGTTCACCAGTGGGGGCAGGCTGACCTAATGCTCAGTATGGGTAGTAAAGCCAGATCATATACGTATCATGGACTATCATACTATAGAGATATATATATATATTACGGACTTTATTGCTCAAGCTGCAGTACCTGTGTTATCACCAATAGGGGCAGGCTGGGCAGGGGCACATCTTATAGATAGGTATTACGGACTGTCTCGTATTGGACTCTAAAATCGCATCCCCTATATAGGCATTACGGACCACCTCATTCTAGGTTCACAGGCCTGATGGCTGACTAGGCCTCAAACAAACATGAGGGGGCATCACAGCAGAGCCCTACGAGCTAGGGGTCTGAGATTCGGCACGCATAAACTGGACGTATGTCCGGACAAGTTTGCCAAGTTTCAAGAATGCAGCAGTTACAGAACATGTGTGGGGCCCATGTAGGTTTACATTTTAAATCACTTTTAAGCGCTAAAGTGGCAGGTAACCTGAGGGGGTCCGGCAGCTGAACCGTGTGAGCTAGGGGCTTGAAATTTCACACAGATAAACTAGTTTCATGTATGAATAAGTGTGCCAAGTTTCATTAGCGCAGCCCTTACCACTTAGCCGCAGTGGGCTTTAGAATTTGCCAAGTTAGGCAATGCAGGCGAATGGAGACATTAAAAACTAGGCCTCAAACGAAGCTGACCGGCCGCTACGGCCGAACCGTACGAGCTAGGGCTCTGAAATTCGGCGTGCTCATACTAGATATAAGCATCAATTGACGTGCCAAGTTTCAAGAAAGCAGCACATACAGAACAAGTTTGCGGGCCATGTAGGTTTACATTTTAAATTGCTTTTAAGCGCTAAAGTGGCGGGTGACCTGAGGGGGTCCTGCAGCTGAACCGTGTGGGCTAGGGGCTTGAAATTTCACACAGATAAACTACTTACTGGTATAAATAAGTGTGCCAAGTTTCATTAGTGCAGCCCTTACCACTGAGCCGCAGTGGACCTTTAAATTTGCTAACATAGGCAATGTTAAGTCAATGGAGACATTAAAAACTAGGCCTCAAACGAAGCTGACCGGCCGCTACGGCCGAACCGTACGAGCTAGGGCTCTGAAATTCGGCGTGCTCATACTAGATATAAGTATGAATTAAGGTTCCAAGTTTCAAGAATGCAGCTCGTACAGAACACGTTTGGGGGCCATGTAGGTTTACATTTTAAATCCCTTTGAAGCGCTAAAGTGGCGGGTAACCTGAGGGGGTCCTGCAGCTGAACCGTGTGGGCTAGGGGCTTGAAATTTCACACAGATAAACTACTTACTGGTATGAATAAGTGTGCCAAGTTTCATTAGCGCAGCCCTTACCACTGAGCCGCAGTGGACCTTTAAATTTGCTAACATAGGCAATGTTAAGTCAATGGAGACATTAAAAACTAGGCCTCAAACGAAGCTGACCAGCCGCTACGGCCGAACCGTACGAGCTAGGGCTCTGAAATTCGGCGTGCTCATACTCGATATAAGTATGAATTGACCTGCCAAGTTTCAAGAAAGCAGCACATACAGAACACGTTTGGGGGTCATGTACGTTTACATTTAAATCCCTTTTAGGCGCTCAAGCCGCATCCCCTATATAGGCATTACGGACTACCTCATTCTAGGTTCACAGGCCTGAGGGCTGACTAGGCCTCAAACAAACATGAGGGGGCGTCACGACGGAGCCCTACGAGCTAGGATTCTGAAATTCGGCACGCGTAAACTCGACGTGCGTCCGGACAAGCGTGCCGAGTTTCCAGAACGCAGCTCTTACAGAACAGTTTTAATCGACCCTCAGATTCAGCGAGGTCGGCAATGTTAAGTGAATGGAGGCACCGCGTATGTCATTTGAAGTGTAGGAGTGGCCTAGGAAGATGATTCAAAATGTTCCTGAGACTAGACAGTCTGCTCTTTAAATCACCCAATACATGTCCATTAAAATTATGCCTTCTTAATTAGATTCTAACAGGCTTTAAATGTGAGAGGCTGCATCTCTTTGACTAGGCCTCAAACTACCTTCAGGGGGCGCCACGGCGCAGCCGTATGAGCTAGGGGCCTGAGATTTGGCACGCATAAACTAGATATGTCTCTGGACAAGTGTGTCAAGTTTCATGACTCTAGATATGACAGAACATATTTTATTGGCCCTCAAAGTCAGTGAGGTCGCCAATGTTAAGTGAATGGAGGCACCCCACCTGTCATTTGACAGGCCATAACTCCATGTAGGAGTGGCCTAGGAAGATGGTTCAAAGTGTTCCTGAAACTAGACCATCTGCTCTGTAAATCACCCATAACATGTCTGTGACGATTATGCTTCTTTAATTGATTAATTTAGCTTTCAAATCGGAGGAGCATATTTTGACTGCAATTTCCTCTGTCTGGCCAAAAAATGCCTGTGTGTGCCTAGACCCACAACCCCATACTGAAAGCTTGCTGCAGCCGAGAGGGGCCTCTCTTGGAAATCAGCTCATAACTGCAGTTCCCTTTGAGCTAGAGGACTGAAATTTGGGACAATGATAGGGGAGGGTGGTCTGCACCAGTGACCCAAATTTGGGGGGTCTATGCCACACGGGATGGTTTTTATTAACCCTTTAGTGTCTGGTGGTCTCACGGCCGGCCCGTGTGAGCTAGAAGTCTGAAATTTGGCACGGTGGAGCAAGGCAAATTGGGAAATCACGTACTGAACTTTTACGAGCGCAGCCCTCACCAAAGGCCCGCAAATCACACGAAGGCACCTGCACCCTCAGCCGTGTGATAGAGACGGCTGGATTTTCTCCTGCATACACTAGGGACATGGACAAACACACCTGTAAAGTTTCATGCATGTACACCTCATAGAAGAGTTTTTATTGGCCCTCAAAGTCAGTGAGGTCGCCAATGTTAAGTGAATGGAGGCACCCCACCTGTCATTTGACAGGCCATAACTCTGTGTAGCAGTGACCTAGGAAGACCATTCAAAGTGTTCCTGAAACTAGACAGTATGCTCTTTAAATCACCCGATACATGTCTGTTACGATTATGCCTCCTTAATTTGATTACAGCCTGTCTTTTTATGGTGAGCGGCCGCATTTCTTCCAAATAGGCCTCAAACTGACCTAGAGGGGGGGTCACGACCCATCCATACGAGCCAGCGGTCTGAAATCCGGCACGCACGTACTACGTATTTGTATGAACCAAAGTCCCGAGTTTCGTGACCGCAGCTCTTAGAGAACATGTCTGCTGGACCTGTGAACTTACGTTTTAATAGGCCTTTAAGGGGAAAAGGGGCAAGGTCACTTGAGGGGGTCTTTTGGCTGAACCCTGTGACCTAGGGGGCTGAAATTTGGTGAGGAGATGCGCGACACATACCCAGTGAAGTGTTTACAGTATCATAGGTGCAGACCTGACAGAAATAAAGTTATTCACTTCCAAAGAAAAAAGTGATTTCAGGCATAGGGATTACGGATACGGTAACTGGGAATATTAACGGTCACTGAGAGTGGCAGCTGGCGGTTGCCTAGGCAATGGCACGTCTCTCAGCGCAAATCGATACAAAAAAGTAACACTCTGTGGAGAGAGGGTGTGGCACTGCAAGTAATATGCTGCCTTAGTGTAGGCTTGACAGAAACAGCCTGGTAAACTTTAAAACGTCACAAGTCCACAGAGGAGAAAGCTAAGTGGACGATTCAAAAATTCATGTCAAAGCACACATGCTCCACATTAAAATCAAATATTGTTTTACTTTCAAAATATAATTATTTTAAGCATAGGGATTTCGGATTCCCTTAGTCTGAATGTCATTGGTCACTGAGATCAGCAGGTCACCGTTGTCTAGGCAACACAGATAAACTAGATGGATGAATAAATCAGTGTGCCGATACCTGTGTCTTCACCAATAGGGGCAGGCTGGGCAGGGGCACATCTCATAGATAGGTATTACGGACTGTCTCATTATGGACTCTTAAGCCGCATCCCCTATATAGGCATTACGGACTACCTCATTCTAGGTTCACAGGCCTGATGGCTGACTAGGCCTCAAACAAACATGAGGGGGCGTCACGACGGAGCCCTACGAGCTGGGATTCTGAAATTCGGCACGCGTAAACTCGACGTGCGTCCGGACAAGCGTGCCGAGTTTCCAGAACGCAGCTCTTACAGAACAGTTTTAATCGACCCTCAGATTCAGCGAGGTCGGCAATGTTAAGTGAATGGAGGCACCGCGTATGTCATTTGAAGTGTAGGAGTGGCCTAGGAAGATGATTCAAAATGTTCCTGAGACTAGACAGTCTGCTCTTTAAATCACCCAATACATGTCCATTAAAATTATGCCTTCTTAATTAGATTCTAACAGGCTTTAAATGTGAGAGGCTGCATCTCTTTGACTAGGCCTCAAACTACCTTCAGGGGGCGCCACGGCGCAGCCGTATGAGCTAGGGGCCTGAGATTTGGCACGCATAAACTAGATATGTCTCTGGACAAGTGTGCCAAGTTTCATGACTCTAGATATGACAGAACAGTTTTTATTGGCCCTCAAAGTCAGTGAGGTCGCCAATGTTAAGTGAATGGAGGCACCCCACCTGTCATTTGACAGGCCATAACTCCATGTAGGAGTGGCCTAGGAAGATGGTTCAAAGTGTTCCTGAAACTAGACCGTCTGCTCTGTAAATCACCCATAACATGTCTGTGACGATTATGCTTCTTTAATTGATTAATTTAGCTTTCAAATCGGAGGAGCATATTTTGACTGCGATTTCCTCTGTCTGGCCAAAAAATGCCTGTGTGTGCCTAGACCCACAACCCCATACTGAAAGCTTGCTGCAGCCGAGAGGGGCCTCTCTTGGAAATCAGCTCATAACTGCAGTTCCCTTTGAGCTAGAGGACTGAAATTTGGGACAATGATAGGGGAGGGTGGTCTGCACCAGTGACCAAAATTTGGGGGGTCTATGCCACACGGGATGGTTTTTATTAACCCTTTAGTGTCTGGTGGTCTCACGGCCGGCCCGTGTGAGCTAGAAGTCTGAAATTTGGCACGGTGGAGCAAGGCAAATTGGGAAATCACGTACTGAACTTTTACGAGCGCAGCCCTCACCAAAGGCCCGCAAATCACACGAAGGCACCTGCACCCTCAGCCGTGTGATAGAGACGGCTGGATTTTCTCCTGCATACACTAGGGACATGGACAAACACACCTCTAAAGTTTCATGCATGTACACCTCATAGAAGAGTTTTTATTGGCCCTCAAAGTCAGTGAGGTCGCCAATGTTAAGTGAATGGAGGCACCCCACCTGTCATTTGACAGGCCATAACTCTGTGTAGCAGTGACCTAGGAAGACCGTTCAAAGTCTTCCTGAAACTAGACAGTATGCTCTTTAAATCAACCAATACATGTCTGTTACGATTATGCCTCCTTAATTTGATTACAGCCTGTCTTTTTATGGTGAGCGGCCGCATTTCTTCCGAATAGGCCTCAAACTGACCTAGGGGGGGGGTCACGGCCCATCCATACGAGCCAGCGGTCTGAAATTCGGCACGCGCGTACTACGTATTTGTATGAATCGAAGTCCCGAGTTTCGTGCGCGCAGCTCTTAGAGAACATGTCTGGTGGACCTGTGAACTTACGTTTTAATAGGCCTTTAAGGGGAAAAGGGGCAAGGTCACTTGAGGGGGTCTTTTGGCTGAACCCTGTGACCTAGGGGGCTGAAATTTGGCGAGGAGATGCGCGACACATACCCAGTGAAGTGTTTACAGTATCATAGGTGCAGACCTGACAGAAGTAAAGTTATTCACTTCCAAAGAAAAAAGTGATTTCAGGCATAGGGATTACGGATACGGTAACTGGGAATATTAAGGGTCACTGAGAGTGGCAGTTGGCGGTTGCCTAGGCAATGGCACGTCTCAGCGCAAATCGATACAAAAAAGTTACACTCTGTGGAGAGAGGGTGTGGCGCTGCAAGTAATATGCTGCCTTAGTGTAGGCTTGACAGAAACAGCCTGGTAAACTTTAAAACATCACAAGTCCACAGAGGAGAAAGCTAAGTGGACGATTCAAAATTCATGTCAAAGCACACATGCCCCACATTAAAATCAAATATTGTTTTACTTTCAAAATATAATTATTTTAAGCATAGGGATTTCGGATTCCCTTAGTCTGAATATCATTGGTCACTGAGATCAGCAGGTCACCGTTGTCAAGGCAACACAGATAAACTAGATGGACGAATAAATCAGTGTGCCGATACCTGTGTCTTCACCAATAGGGGCAGGCTGGGCAGAGGCACATCTCATAGATAGGTATTACGGACTGTCTCATTATGGACTCTAAAGCCGCATCCCCTATATAGGCATTACGGACTACCTCATTCTAGGTTCACAGGCCTGATGGCTGACTAGGCCTCAAACAAACATGAGGGGGCGTCACAGCAGAGCCCTACGAGCTAGGGCTCTGAAATTCGGCGTGCACATACTAGATATGAGTATCAATTAACCTGCCATGTTTCAAGAATGCAGCAGTCACAGAACATGTGTGGGGGCCATGTAGGTTTACATTTTAAATCCCTTTTAAGCGCTAAAGTGGCAGGTAACCTGAGGGGGTCCGGCAGCTGAACCGTGTGAGCTAGGGGCTTGAAATTTCACACAGATAAACTAGTTACAGGTATGAATAAGTGTGCCAAGTTTCATTAGCGCAGCTCTTACCACTCAGCCGCAGTGGGCTTTAGAGTTTGCTAACTTAGGCAATATATGCCAATGGGAAGAAATCAGACTAGGCCTCAAACGAAGCTGACCGGCCGCTACGGCCGAACCGTACGAGCTAGGGCTCTGAAATTCGGCGTGCTCATACTAGATATAAGTATGAATTGACGTGCCAAGTTTCAAGAAAGCAGCACATACAGAACAAGTTTGGGGGGCCATGTAGTTTTACATTTTAATTAGCTTTTAAGCGCTAATGTGGCGGGTAACCTGAGGGGGTCCTGCAGCTGAACCGTGTGGGCTAGGGGCTTGAGATTTCACACAGATAAACTAGTTGCATGTATGAATAAGTGTGCCAAGTTTCATTAGCACAGCTCTTACCACTCAGCCGCAGTGGGCTTTAGAGTTTGCCAAGTTAGGCAATGCAAGCGAATGGAGACATTAAAAACTAGGCCTCAAACGAAGCTGACCGGCCGCTACGGCCGAACCGTACGAGCTAGGGCTCTGAAATTCGGCGTGCTCATACTAGATACAAGTATGAATTGACGTGCCAAGTTTCAAGAAAGCAGCACATACAGGACAAGTTTGCGGGCCATGTAGGTATACATTTTAAATCGCTTTTAAGCGCTAAAGTGGCGGGTAACCTGAGGGGGTCCTGCAGCTGAACCGTGTGGGCTAGGGGCTTGAAATTTCACACAGATAAACTACTTACTGGTATGAATAAGTGTGCCAAGTTTCATTAGCGCAGCCCTTACCACTGAGCCGCAGTGGACCTTTAAATTTGCTAACATAGGCAATGTTAAGTCAATGGAGACATTAAAAACTAGGCCTCAAACGAAGCTGACCGGCCGCTACGGCCTAACCGTACGCGCTAGGGCTCTGAAATTCGGCGTGCTCATACTCGATATAAGTATGAATTGACCTGCCAAGTTTCAAGAAAGCAGCACATACATAACACGTTTGGGGGCCATGTACGTTTACATTTAAATCCCTTTTAGGCGCTCAAGCCGCATCCCCTATATAGGCATTACGGACTACCTCATTCTAGGTTCACAGGCCTGAGGGCTGACTAGGCCTCAAACAAACATGAGGGGGCGTCACGACGGAGCCCTACGAGCTAGGATTCTGAAATTCGGCACGCGTAAACTCGACGTGCTCATAACTGCAGTTCCCTTTGAGCTAGAGGACTGAAATTTGGGACAATGATAGGGGAGGGTGGTCTGCACCAGTGACCAAAATTTGGGGGGTCTATGCCACACGGGATGGTTTTTATTAACCCTTTAGTGTCTGGTGGTCTCACGGCCGGCCCGTGTGAGCTAGAAGTCTGAAATTTGGCACGGTGGAGCAAGGCAAATTGGGAAATCACGTACTGAACTTTTACGAGCGCAGCCCTCACCAAAGGCCCGCAAATCACACGAAGGCACCTGCACCCTCAGCCGTGTGATAGAGACGGCTGGATTTTCTCCTGCATACACTAGGGACATGGACAAACACACCTCTAAAGTTTCATGCATGTACACCTCATAGAAGAGTTTTTATTGGCCCTCAAAGTCAGTGAGGTCGCCAATGTTAAGTGAATGGAGGCACCCCACCTGTCATTTGACAGGCCATAACTCTGTGTAGCAGTGACCTAGGAAGACCGTTCAAAGTCTTCCTGAAACTAGACAGTATGCTCTTTAAATCAACCAATACATGTCTGTTACGATTATGCCTCCTTAATTTGATTACAGCCTGTCTTTTTATGGTGAGCGGCCGCATTTCTTCCGAATAGGCCTCAAACTGACCTAGGGGGGGGGTCACGGCCCATCCATACGAGCCAGCGGTCTGAAATTCGGCACGCGCGTACTACGTATTTGTATGAATCGAAGTCCCGAGTTTCGTGCGCGCAGCTCTTAGAGAACATGTCTGGTGGACCTGTGAACTTACGTTTTAATAGGCCTTTAAGGGGAAAAGGGGCAAGGTCACTTGAGGGGGTCTTTTGGCTGAACCCTGTGACCTAGGGGGCTGAAATTTGGCGAGGAGATGCGCGACACATACCCAGTGAAGTGTTTACAGTATCATAGGTGCAGACCTGACAGAAGTAAAGTTATTCACTTCCAAAGAAAAAAGTGATTTCAGGCATAGGGATTACGGATACGGTAACTGGGAATATTAAGGGTCACTGAGAGTGGCAGTTGGCGGTTGCCTAGGCAATGGCACGTCTCAGCGCAAATCGATACAAAAAAGTTACACTCTGTGGAGAGAGGGTGTGGCGCTGCAAGTAATATGCTGCCTTAGTGTAGGCTTGACAGAAACAGCCTGGTAAACTTTAAAACATCACAAGTCCACAGAGGAGAAAGCTAAGTGGACGATTCAAAATTCATGTCAAAGCACACATGCCCCACATTAAAATCAAATATTGTTTTACTTTCAAAATATAATTATTTTAAGCATAGGGATTTCGGATTCCCTTAGTCTGAATGTCATTGGTCACTGAGATCAGCAGGTCACCGTTGTCAAGGCAACACAGATAAACTAGATGGACGAATAAATCAGTGTGCCGATACCTGTGTCTTCACCAATAGGGGCAGGCTGGGCAGAGGCACATCTCATAGATAGGTATTACGGACTGTCTCATTATGGACTCTAAAGCCGCATCCCCTATATAGGCATTACGGACTACCTCATTCTAGGTTCACAGGCCTGATGGCTGACTAGGCCTCAAACAAACATGAGGGGGCGTCACAGCAGAGCCCTACGAGCTAGGGCTCTGAAATTCGGCGTGCACATACTAGATATGAGTATCAATTAACCTGCCATGTTTCAAGAATGCAGCAGTCACAGAACATGTGTGGGGGCCATGTAGGTTTACATTTTAAATCCCTTTTAAGCGCTAAAGTGGCAGGTAACCTGAGGGGGTCCGGCAGCTGAACCGTGTGAGCTAGGGGCTTGAAATTTCACACAGATAAACTAGTTACAGGTATGAATAAGTGTGCCAAGTTTCATTAGCGCAGCTCTTACCACTCAGCCGCAGTGGGCTTTAGAGTTTGCTAACTTAGGCAATATATGCCAATGGGAAGAAATCAGACTAGGCCTCAAACGAAGCTGACCGGCCGCTACGGCCGAACCGTACGAGCTAGGGCTCTGAAATTCGGCGTGCTCATACTAGATACAAGTATGAATTGACGTGCCAAGTTTCAAGAAAGCAGCACATACAGAACAAGTTTGGGGGGCCATGTAGTTTTACATTTTAATTAGCTTTTAAGCGCTAATGTGGCGGGTAACCTGAGGGGGTCCTGCAGCTGAACCGTGTGGGCTAGGGGCTTGAGATTTCACACAGATAAACTAGTTGCATGTATGAATAAGTGTGCCAAGTTTCATTAGCACAGCTCTTACCACTCAGCCGCAGTGGGCTTTAGAGTTTGCCAAGTTAGGCAATGCAAGCGAATGGAGACATTAAAAACTAGGCCTCAAACGAAGCTGACCGGCCGCTACGGCCGAACCGTACGAGCTAGGGCTCTGAAATTCGGCGTGCTCATACTAGATACAAGTATGAATTGACGTGCCAAGTTTCAAGAAAGCAGCACATACAGGACAAGTTTGCGGGCCATGTAGGTATACATTTTAAATCGCTTTTAAGCGCTAAAGTGGCGGGTAACCTGAGGGGGTCCTGCAGCTGAACCGTGTGGGCTAGGGGCTTGAAATTTCACACAGATAAACTACTTACTGGTATGAATAAGTGTGCCAAGTTTCATTAGCGCAGCCCTTACCACTGAGCCGCAGTGGACCTTTAAATTTGCTAACATAGGCAATGTTAAGTCAATGGAGACATTAAAAACTAGGCCTCAAACGAAGCTGACCGGCCGCTACGGCCTAACCGTACGCGCTAGGGCTCTGAAATTCGGCGTGCTCATACTCGATATAAGTATGAATTGACCTGCCAAGTTTCAAGAAAGCAGCACATACATAACACGTTTGGGGGCCATGTACGTTTACATTTAAATCCCTTTTAGGCGCTCAAGCCGCATCCCCTATATAGGCATTACGGACTACCTCATTCTAGGTTCACAGGCCTGAGGGCTGACTAGGCCTCAAACAAACATGAGGGGGCGTCACGACGGAGCCCTACGAGCTAGGATTCTGAAATTCGGCACGCGTAAACTCGACGTGCGTCCGGACAAGCGTGCCGAGTTTCCAGAACGCAGCTCTTACAGAACAGTTTTAATCGACCCTCAGATTCAGCGAGGTCGGCAATGTTAAGTGAATGGAGGCACCGCGTATGTCATTTGAAGTGTAGGAGTGGCCTAGGAAGATGATTCAAAATGTTCCTGAGACTAGACAGTCTGCTCTTTAAATCACCCAATACATGTCCATTAAAATTATGCCTTCTTAATTAGATTCTAACAGGCTTTAAATGTGAGAGGCTGCATCTCTTTGACTAGGCCTCAAACTACCTTCAGGGGGCGCCACGGCGCAGCCGTATGAGCTAGGGGCCTGAGATTTGGCACGCATAAACTAGATATGTCTCTGGACAAGTGTGCCAAGTTTCATGACTCTAGATATGACAGAACAGTTTTTATTGGCCCTCAAAGTCAGTGAGGTCGCCAATGTTAAGTGAATGGAGGCACCCCACCTGTCATTTGACAGGCCATAACTCCATGTAGGAGTGGCCTAGGAAGATGGTTCAAAGTGTTCCTGAAACTAGACCATCTGCTCTGTAAATCACCCATAACATGTCTGTGACGATTATGCTTCTTTAATTGATTAATTTAGCTTTCAAATCGGAGGAGCATATTTTGACTGCAATTTCCTCTGTCTGGCCAAAAAATGCCTGTGTGTGCCTAGACCCACAACCCCATACTGAAAGCTTGCTGCAGCCGAGAGGGGCCTCTCTTGGAAATCAGCTCATAACTGCAGTTCCCTTTGAGCTAGAGGACTGAAATTTGGGACAATGATAGGGGAGGGTGGTCTGCACCAGTGACCCAAATTTGGGGGGTCTATGCCACACGGGATGGTTTTTATTAACCCTTTAGTGTCTGGTGGTCTCACGGCCGGCCCGTGTGAGCTAGAAGTCTGAAATTTGGCACGGTGGAGCAAGGCAAATTGGGAAATCACGTACTGAACTTTTACGAGCGCAGCCCTCACCAAAGGCCCGCAAATCACACGAAGGCACCTGCACCCTCAGCCGTGTGATAGAGACGGCTGGATTTTCTCCTGCATACACTAGGGACATGGACAAACACACCTGTAAAGTTTCATGCATGTACACCTCATAGAAGAGTTTTTATTGGCCCTCAAAGTCAGTGAGGTCGCCAATGTTAAGTGAATGGAGGCACCCCACCTGTCATTTGACAGGCCATAACTCTGTGTAGCAGTGACCTAGGAAGACCATTCAAAGTGTTCCTGAAACTAGACAGTATGCTCTTTAAATCACCCGATACATGTCTGTTACGATTATGCCTCCTTAATTTGATTACAGCCTGTCTTTTTATGGTGAGCGGCCGCATTTCTTCCAAATAGGCCTCAAACTGACCTAGAGGGGGGGTCACGACCCATCCATACGAGCCAGCGGTCTGAAATCCGGCACGCACGTACTACGTATTTGTATGAACCAAAGTCCCGAGTTTCGTGACCGCAGCTCTTAGAGAACATGTCTGCTGGACCTGTGAACTTACGTTTTAATAGGCCTTTAAGGGGAAAAGGGGCAAGGTCACTTGAGGGGGTCTTTTGGCTGAACCCTGTGACCTAGGGGGCTGAAATTTGGTGAGGAGATGCGCGACACATACCCAGTGAAGTGTTTACAGTATCATAGGTGCAGACCTGACAGAAATAAAGTTATTCACTTCCAAAGAAAAAAGTGATTTCAGGCATAGGGATTACGGATACGGTAACTGGGAATATTAACGGTCACTGAGAGTGGCAGCTGGCGGTTGCCTAGGCAATGGCACGTCTCTCAGCGCAAATCGATACAAAAAAGTAACACTCTGTGGAGAGAGGGTGTGGCACTGCAAGTAATATGCTGCCTTAGTGTAGGCTTGACAGAAACAGCCTGGTAAACTTTAAAACGTCACAAGTCCACAGAGGAGAAAGCTAAGTGGACGATTCAAAAATTCATGTCAAAGCACACATGCTCCACATTAAAATCAAATATTGTTTTACTTTCAAAATATAATTATTTTAAGCATAGGGATTTCGGATTCCCTTAGTCTGAATGTCATTGGTCACTGAGATCAGCAGGTCACCGTTGTCTAGGCAACACAGATAAACTAGATGGATGAATAAATCAGTGTGCCGATACCTGTGTCTTCACCAATAGGGGCAGGCTGGGCAGGGGCACATCTCATAGATAGGTATTACGGACTGTCTCATTATGGACTCTTAAGCCGCATCCCCTATATAGGCATTACGGACTACCTCATTCTAGGTTCACAGGCCTGATGGCTGACTAGGCCTCAAACAAACATGAGGGGGCGTCACGACGGAGCCCTACGAGCTGGGATTCTGAAATTCGGCACGCGTAAACTCGACGTGCGTCCGGACAAGCGTGCCGAGTTTCCAGAACGCAGCTCTTACAGAACAGTTTTAATCGACCCTCAGATTCAGCGAGGTCGGCAATGTTAAGTGAATGGAGGCACCGCGTATGTCATTTGAAGTGTAGGAGTGGCCTAGGAAGATGATTCAAAATGTTCCTGAGACTAGACAGTCTGCTCTTTAAATCACCCAATACATGTCCATTAAAATTATGCCTTCTTAATTAGATTCTAACAGGCTTTAAATGTGAGAGGCTGCATCTCTTTGACTAGGCCTCAAACTACCTTCAGGGGGCGCCACGGCGCAGCCGTATGAGCTAGGGGCCTGAGATTTGGCACGCATAAACTAGATATGTCTCTGGACAAGTGTGCCAAGTTTCATGACTCTAGATATGACAGAACAGTTTTTATTGGCCCTCAAAGTCAGTGAGGTCGCCAATGTTAAGTGAATGGAGGCACCCCACCTGTCATTTGACAGGCCATAACTCCATGTAGGAGTGGCCTAGGAAGATGGTTCAAAGTGTTCCTGAAACTAGACCGTCTGCTCTGTAAATCACCCATAACATGTCTGTGACGATTATGCTTCTTTAATTGATTAATTTAGCTTTCAAATCGGAGGAGCATATTTTGACTGCGATTTCCTCTGTCTGGCCAAAAAATGCCTGTGTGTGCCTAGACCCACAACCCCATACTGAAAGCTTGCTGCAGCCGAGAGGGGCCTCTCTTGGAAATCAGCTCATAACTGCAGTTCCCTTTGAGCTAGAGGACTGAAATTTGGGACAATGATAGGGGAGGGTGGTCTGCACCAGTGACCAAAATTTGGGGGGTCTATGCCACACGGGATGGTTTTTATTAACCCTTTAGTGTCTGGTGGTCTCACGGCCGGCCCGTGTGAGCTAGAAGTCTGAAATTTGGCACGGTGGAGCAAGGCAAATTGGGAAATCACGTACTGAACTTTTACGAGCGCAGCCCTCACCAAAGGCCCGCAAATCACACGAAGGCACCTGCACCCTCAGCCGTGTGATAGAGACGGCTGGATTTTCTCCTGCATACACTAGGGACATGGACAAACACACCTCTAAAGTTTCATGCATGTACACCTCATAGAAGAGTTTTTATTGGCCCTCAAAGTCAGTGAGGTCGCCAATGTTAAGTGAATGGAGGCACCCCACCTGTCATTTGACAGGCCATAACTCTGTGTAGCAGTGACCTAGGAAGACCGTTCAAAGTCTTCCTGAAACTAGACAGTATGCTCTTTAAATCAACCAATACATGTCTGTTACGATTATGCCTCCTTAATTTGATTACAGCCTGTCTTTTTATGGTGAGCGGCCGCATTTCTTCCGAATAGGCCTCAAACTGACCTAGGGGGGGGGTCACGGCCCATCCATACGAGCCAGCGGTCTGAAATTCGGCACGCGCGTACTACGTATTTGTATGAATCGAAGTCCCGAGTTTCGTGCGCGCAGCTCTTAGAGAACATGTCTGGTGGACCTGTGAACTTACGTTTTAATAGGCCTTTAAGGGGAAAAGGGGCAAGGTCACTTGAGGGGGTCTTTTGGCTGAACCCTGTGACCTAGGGGGCTGAAATTTGGCGAGGAGATGCGCGACACATACCCAGTGAAGTGTTTACAGTATCATAGGTGCAGACCTGACAGAAGTAAAGTTATTCACTTCCAAAGAAAAAAGTGATTTCAGGCATAGGGATTACGGATACGGTAACTGGGAATATTAAGGGTCACTGAGAGTGGCAGTTGGCGGTTGCCTAGGCAATGGCACGTCTCAGCGCAAATCGATACAAAAAAGTTACACTCTGTGGAGAGAGGGTGTGGCGCTGCAAGTAATATGCTGCCTTAGTGTAGGCTTGACAGAAACAGCCTGGTAAACTTTAAAACATCACAAGTCCACAGAGGAGAAAGCTAAGTGGACGATTCAAAATTCATGTCAAAGCACACATGCCCCACATTAAAATCAAATATTGTTTTACTTTCAAAATATAATTATTTTAAGCATAGGGATTTCGGATTCCCTTAGTCTGAATATCATTGGTCACTGAGATCAGCAGGTCACCGTTGTCAAGGCAACACAGATAAACTAGATGGACGAATAAATCAGTGTGCCGATACCTGTGTCTTCACCAATAGGGGCAGGCTGGGCAGAGGCACATCTCATAGATAGGTATTACGGACTGTCTCATTATGGACTCTAAAGCCGCATCCCCTATATAGGCATTACGGACTACCTCATTCTAGGTTCACAGGCCTGATGGCTGACTAGGCCTCAAACAAACATGAGGGGGCGTCACAGCAGAGCCCTACGAGCTAGGGGTCTGAGATTCGGCACGCATAAACTGGACGTATGTCCGGACAAGTTTGCCAAGTTTCAAGAATGCAGCAGTTACAGAACATGTGTGGGGGCCATGTAGGTTTACATTTTAAATCACTTTTAAGTGCTAAAGTGGCAGGTAACCTGAGGGGGTCCGGCAGCTGAACCGTGTGAGCTAGGGGCTTGAAATTTCACACAGATAAACTAGTTTCATGTATGAATAAGTGTGCCAAGTTTCATTAGCGCAGCCCTTACCACTTAGCCGCAGTGGGCTTTAGAATTTGCCAAGTTAGGCAATGCAGGCGAATGGAGACATTAAAAACTAGGCCTCAAACGAAGCTGACCGGCCGCTACGGCTGAACCGTACGAGCTAGGGCTCTGAAATTCGGCGTGCTCGTACTAGATATAAGTATGAATTGACTGGCCAAGTTTCAAGAATGCAGCACTCACAGAACACGTTTGTGGGCCATGTAGGTTTACATTTTAAATCGCTTTTAAGCGCTAAAGTGGCAGGTAACCTGAGGGGGTCCGGCAGCTGAACCGTGTGAGCTAGGGGCTTGAAATTTCACACAGATAAACTAGTTACAGGTATGAATAAGTGTGCCAAGTTTCATTAGCACAGCTCTTACCACTCAGCCGCAGTGGGCTTTAGAGTTTGCTAACTTTGGCGGTATATGCCAATGCGAAGAAATCAGACTTGGCCTCAAACGAAGCTGACCGGCCGCTACGGCCGAACCGTACGAGCTAGGGCTCTGAAATTCGGCGCACTCATACTAGATATAAGTATTAATTAACGTGCCAAGTTTCAAGAATGCAGCACTTACAGAACACGTTTGGAGGCCATGTAGGTTTACATTTTAATTAGCTACTGTTCGTTGCTGAGGCCGCATGTCATAGCTATAGGTAAAGTGCCCCCTACTGTTCATTGCTGAGGCCTCATCCCCTACATACACATGACGGATCCCCTACATAGATGTGACGGATCCCCTACTGCTCATTGCTGAGGCCGCATCCCCTACATAGACATGAGGTATTCCCTAAGGTTCATTGCTGAGGCCGCATCCCCTACATACACATGAGGGATTCCCTACTGCTTGCCGCTGAGGCCGCATCCCCTACATAGACATGAGGTATTCCCTAAGGTTCATTGCTGAGGCCGCACCTCCTACATACAGATGATGGATCACCTACTGTTTGTTGCTGTCATAATTAAGGATAACGTGCCCCCTACTGTTGATAGTTGAGGCTGCATCTTCTACATACAGATGACAGATCCCCTACTGTTCATTGCTGAGGCCGCATCCCCTACATACACATGAGGG
Organism: Paramormyrops kingsleyae; assembly: GCF_048594095.1. Taxonomy (NCBI): domain Eukaryota; kingdom Metazoa; phylum Chordata; class Actinopteri; order Osteoglossiformes; family Mormyridae; genus Paramormyrops; species Paramormyrops kingsleyae. Next base: position 21,901 of record NW_027326068.1, read on the forward strand.
ATTCCCTACTGCTTGTTGCTGAGGCCACATCCCCTACATAGACATGAGGGATTCCCTAAGGTTCATTGCTGAGGCCGCATCCCCTACATACACATGAGGGATTCCCTACTGCTTGTTGCTGAGGCCACATCCCCTACATAGGCATGAGTGATCCCCTAGGGTTCATTAATGAGGTCGCATCCCCTACATATGGATAACAGATTGCCTACCTTTTTGTGTTTCTTGTTCATTGGTCATGACAAAGTGAAAAATTGACAAAGTGTCAAAATGAGATTGTGAGAGATTACAGATTACCTAGGAAGACTGCTTCAGTTATATTACAGATATCCTCAAAAGTCTCCTAACAGTTGTTACAGATTACATCAATATGGTAACCCTAGGCCAGATTTCCTAACGGTCATTACAGATTGCATCAATAGGCTAACCCTAGGCCAGGTCCCCTAACAGTTATTACGGCTTACATCAACAGGCTAACCCTAGGCCAGATTCTCTAACAGTTATTACGGATTGCATCAATATGGTAACCCTAGGCCAGAGTCCCTAACAGTTATTACGGATTGCATCAATAGGCTAACCCTAGGCCTGATTCCCTAACAGTTATTACGGATTGCATCAATAGGCTAACCCTAGGCCGGATTGCCTAAGAGTTATTACGAATTGCATCAATAGGCTAACCCTAGGCCAGATATCCTAACAGTTATTACGGATTGCATCAATAGGCTAACCCTAGGCCTGATTCCCTAACAGTTATTACGGATTGCATCAATAGGCTAACCCTAGGCCAGATGTCACAAGAGGTATTATTTGGACATGCAACAGATATTGTAACAGTTATTACGGATTGCATCAATAGGCTAACCCTAGGCCAGATATCCTAACAGTTATTACGGATTGCATCAATAGGCTAACCCTAGGCCAGATTTCCTAACAGATATTACGAATTGCATCAATAGGCTAACCCTAGGCCGGATTGCCTAAGAGTTATTACGAATTGCATCAATAGGCTAACCCTAGGCCAGATATCCTAACAGTTATTACAGATTGCATCAATAGGCTAACCCTAGGCCAGATTCCCTAACAGTTATTACGGATTGCATCAATAGGCTAACCCTAGGCCACATGTCACAACAGGTATTATTTGGACATGCAACAGATATTGTAACAGTTATTACGGATTGCATCAATAGGCTAACCCTAGGCCAGATATCCTAACAGTTATTACGGATTGCATCAATAGGCTAACCCTAGGCCAGATTTCCTAACAGATATTACGAATTGCATCAATAGGCTAACCCTAGGCCGGATTCCCTAAGAGTTATTACGAATTGCATCAATAGGCTAACCCTAGGCCAGATATCCTAACAGTTATTACGGATTGCATCAATAGGCTAACCCTAGGCCTGATTCCCTAACAGTTATTACGGATTGCATCAATAGGCTAACCGTAGGCAAGATGTCACAAGAGGTATTATTTGGACTTATGCAACAGATATCTTAACAGTCATTACAGATTGCATCAATAGGCTAACCTTAGGCCAGATTCTCTAACAGTTATTACAGATTGCATCAATAGGCTAACCCTAGGCCTGATTCCCTAACAGTTATTACGGATTGCATCAATAGGCTAACCCTAGGCCAGATATCCTAACAGTTATTACGGATTGCATCAATAGGCTAACCCTAGGCCAGACCCCCTACGAGTTATTACGGATTGCATCAATATGGTAACCCTAGGCCAGATTCCCTAACAGTTATTACGGATTGCATCAATAGGCTAACCCTAGGCCAGATGTCACAACAGGTATTATTTGGACATGCAACAGATATTGTAACAGTTATTACGGATTGCATCAATAGGCTAACCCTAGGCCAGATATCGTAACAGTTATTACGGATTGCATAAATAGGCTAACCCTAGGCCAGATATCATAACAGTTATTACGGATTGCATCAATAGGCTAACCCTAGGCCTGATTCCCTAACAGTTATTACGGATTGCATCAATAGGCTAACCCTAGGCCAGATGTCACAAGAGGTATTATTTGGACATGCAACAGATATTGTAACAGTTATTACGGATTGCATCAATAGGCTAACCCTAGGCCAGATATCCTAACAGTTATTACGGATTGCATCAATAGGCTAACCCTAGGCCAGATTTCCTAACAGATATTACGAATTGCATCAATAGGCTAACCCTAGGCCGGATTCCCTAAGAGTTATTACGAATTGCATCAATAGGCTAACCCTAGGCCAGATATCCTAACAGTTATTACGGAGTGCATCAATAGGCTAACCCTAGGCCAGACCCCCTAAGAGTTATAATGGATTGCATCAATAGGCTAACCCTAGGCCAGATTCCCTAACAGTTATTACGGATTGCATCAATAGGCTAACCCTAGGCCAGATGTCACAACAGGTATTATTTGGACATGCAACAGATATTGTAACAGTTATTACGGATTGCATCAATAGGCTAACCCTAGGCCAGATATCCTAACAGTTATTACGGATTGCATCAATAGGCTAACCCTAGGCCAGATTTCCTAACAGATATTACGAATTGCATCAATAGGCTAACCCTAGGCCGGATTCCCTAAGAGTTATTACGAATTGCATCAATAGGCTAACCCTAGGCCAGATATCCTAACAGTTATTACGGATTGCATCAATAGGCTAACCCTAGGCCTGATTCCCTAACAGTTATTACGGATTGCATCAATAGGCTAACCCTAGGCCAGATTTCCTAACAGATATTACGAATTGCATCAATAGGCTAACCCTAGGCCGGATTCCCTAAGAGTTATTACGAATTGCATCAATAGGCTAACCCTAGGCCAGATATCCTAACAGTTATTACGGATTGCATCAATAGGCTAACCCTAGGCCTGATTCCCTAACAGTTATTACGGATTGCATCAATAGGCTAACCCTAGGCCAGATGTCACAAGAGGTATTATTTGGACATGCAACAGATATTGTAACAGTTATTACGGATTGCATCAATAGGCTAACCCTAGGCCAGATATCCTAACAGTTATTACGGATTGCATCAATAGGCTAACCCTAGGCCAGATTTCCTAACAGATATTACGAATTGCATCAATAGGCTAACCCTAGGCCGGATTCCCTAAGAGTTATTACGAATTGCATCAATAGGCTAACCCTAGGCCAGATATCCTAACAGTTATTACGGATTGCATCAATAGGCTAACCCTAGGCCAGATTTCCTAACAGATATTACGAATTGCATCAATAGGCTAACCCTAGGCCGGATTCCCTAAGAGTTATTACGAATTGCATCAATAGGCTAACCCTAGGCCAGATATCCTAACAGTTATTACGGATTGCATCAATAGGCTAACCCTAGGCCTGATTCCCTAACAGTTATTACGGATTGCATCAATAGGCTAACCCTAGGCCAGATGTCACAAGAGGTATTATTTGGACATGCAACAGATATTGTAACAGTTATTACGGATTGCATCAATAGGCTAACCCTAGGCCAGATATCCTAACAGTTATTACGGATTGCATCAATAGGCTAACCCTAGGCCAGATTTCCTAACAGATATTACGAATTGCATCAATAGGCTAACCCTAGGCCGGATTCCCTAAGAGTTATTACGAATTGCATCAATAGGCTAACCCTAGGCCAGATATCCTAACAGTTATTACAGATTGCATCAATAGGCTAACCCTAGGCCAGATGTCACAACAGGTATTATTTGGACATGCAACAGATATTGTAACAGTTATTACGGATTGCATCAATAGGCTAACCCTAGGCCTGATTCCCTAACAGTTATTACGGATTGCATCAATAGGCTAACCCTAGGCCAGATGTCACAAGAGGTATTATTTGGACATGCAACAGATATTGTAACAGTTATTACGGATTGCATCAATAGGCTAACCCTAGGCCAGATATCCTAACAGTTATTACGGATTGCATCAATAGGCTAACCCTAGGCCAGATTTCCTAACAGATATTACGAATTGCATCAATAGGCTAACCCTAGGCCGGATTCCCTAAGAGTTATTACGAATTGCATCAATAGGCTAACCCTAGGCCAGATATCCTAACAGTTATTACGGATTGCATCAATAGGCTAACCCTAGGCCAGATGCCCTAACAGTTATTACGGATTGCATCAATAGGCTAACCCTAGGCCACATGTCACAACAGGTATTATTTGGACATGCAACAGAAATCCTAACAGATATTACGGATTGCATCAATAGGCTAACCCTAGGCCAGATGTCACAAGAGGTATTATTTGGACATGCAACAGATATTGTAACAGTTATTACGGATTGCATCAATAGGCTAACCCTAGGCCAGATATCCTAACAGTTATTACGGATTGCATCAATAGGCTAACCCTAGGCCAGATTTCCTAACAGATATTACGAATTGCATCAATAGGCTAACCCTAGGCCGGATTCCCTAAGAGTTATTACGAATTGCATCAATAGGCTAACCCTAGGCCAGATATCCTAACAGTTATTACGGATTGCATCAATAGGCTAACCCTAGGCCTGATTCCCTAACAGTTATTACGGATTGCATCAATAGGCTAAGCCTAGGCCAGATGTCACAACAGGTATTATTTGGACATGCAACAGATATTGTAACAGTTATTACGGATTGCATCAATAGGCTAACCCTAGGCCAGATATCCTAACAGTTATTACGGATTGCATCAATAGGCTAACCCTAGGCCAGATTCCCTAACAGTTATTACGGATTGCATCAATAGGCTAACCCTAGGCCAAATGTCACAACAGGTATTATTTGGACATGCAACAGATATTGTAACAGTTATTACGGATTGCATCAATAGGCTAACCCTAGGCCAGATATCATAACAGTTATTACGGATTGCATCAATTGGCTAACCCTAGGCCAGATATCCTAACAGATATTACGAATTGCATCAATAGGCTAACCCTAGGCCGGATTCCCTAAGAGTTATTACGAATTGCATCAATAGGCTAACCCTAGGCCAGATATCCTAACAGTTATTACGGATTGCATCAATAGGCTAACCCTAGGCCTGATTCCCTAACAGTTATTACGGATTGCATCAATAGGCTAAGCCTAGGCCAGATGTCACAACAGGTATTATTTGGACATGCAACAGATATTGTAACAGTTATTACGGATTGCATGAATAGGCTAACCCTAGGCCAGATATCCTAACAGTTATTACGGATTGCATCAATTGGCTAACCCTAGGCCAGATATCATAACAGTTATTACGGATTGCATCAATTGGCTAACCCTAGGCCAGATATCCTAACAGTTATTACAGATTGCATCAATAGGCTAACCCTAGGCCAGATTCCCTAACAGTTATTACGGATTGCATCAATAGGCTAACCCTAGGCCTGATTCCCTAACAGTTATTACGGATTGCATCAATAGGCTAACCCTAGGCCAGATGTCACAACAGGTATTATTTGGACATGCAACAGATATTGTAACAGTTATTACGGATTGCATCAATAGGCTAACCCTAGGCCAGATATCCTAACAGTTATTACAGATTGCATCAATAGGCTAACCCTAGGCCAGATTCCCTAACAGTTATTACGGATTGCATCAATAGGCTAACCCTAGGCAAGATGTCACAACAGGTATTATTTGGACATGCAACAGATATTGTAACAGTTATTACGGATTGCATCAATAGGCTAACCCTAGGCCAGATATCATAACAGTTATTACGGATTGCATCAATTGGCTAACCCTAGGCCAGATATCCTAACAGTTATTACAGATTGCATCAATAGGCTAACCCTAGGCCAGATTCCGTAACAGTTATTACGGATTGCATCAATAGGCTAACCCTAGGCCAGACCCCCTAAGAGTTATTATGGATTGCATCAATAGGCTAACCCTAGGCCTGATTCCCTAACAGTTATTACGGATTGCATCAATAGGCTAACCCTAGGCCAGATGTCACAACAGGTATTATTTGGACATGCAACAGATATTGTAACAGTTATTACGGATTGCATCAATAGGCTAACCCTAGGCCAGATATCCTAACAGTTATTACGGATTGCATCAATAGGCTAACCCTAGGCCAGATTTCCTAACAGATATTACGAATTGCATCAATAGGCTAACCCTAGGCCGGATTCCCTAAGAGTTATTACGAATTGCATCAATAGGCTAACCCTAGGCCAGATATCCTAACAGTTATTACAGATTGCATCAATAGGCTAACCCTAGGCCAGATTCCCTAACAGTTATTACGGATTGCATCAATAGGCTAACCCTAGGCCAGATGTCACAACAGGTATTATTTGGACATGCAACAGATATTGTAACAGTTATTACGGATTGCATCAATAGGCTAACCCTAGGCCAGATATCCTAACAGTTATTACGGATTGCATCAATAGGCTAACCCTAGGCCAGATTTCCTAACAGATATTACGAATTGCATCAATAGGCTAACCCTAGGCCGGATTCCCTAAGAGTTATTACGAATTGCATCAATAGGCTAACCCTAGGCCAGATATCCTAACAGTTATTACAGATTGCATCAATAGGCTAACCCTAGGCCAGATTCCCTAACAGTTATTACGGATTGCATCAATAGGCTAACCCTAGGCCAGATGTCACAACAGGTATTATTTGGACATGCAACAGATATTGTAACAGTTATTACGGATTGCATCAATAGGCTAACCCTAGGCCAGATATCATAACAGTTATTACGGATTGCATCAATTGGCTAACCCTAGGCCAGATATCCTAACAGTTATTACAGATTGCATCAATAGGCTAACCCTAGGCCAGATTCCCTAACAGTTATTACGGATTGCATCAATAGGCTAACCCTAGGCCAGACCCCCTAAGAGTTATTATGGATTGCATCAATCGGCTAACCCTAGGCCAGATTCCCTAACAGTTATTACGGATTGCATCAATAGGCTAACCCTAGGCCAGATGTCACAACAGGTATTATTTGGACATGCAACAGATATTGTAACAGTTATTACGGATTGCATCAATAGGCTAACCCTAGGCCAGATATCCTAACAGTTATTACGGATTGCATCAATAGGCTAACCCTAGGCCAGATTTCCTAACAGATATTACGAATTGCATCAATAGGCTAACCATAGGCCAGATATCCTAACAGTTATTACGGATTGCATCAATAGGCTAACCCTAGGCCAGATTTCCTAACAGATATTACGAATTGCATCAATAGGCTAACCCTAGGCCGGATTCCCTAAGAGTTATTACGAATTGCATCAATAGGCTAACCCTAGGCCAGATATCCTAACAGTTATTACGGATTGCATCAATAGGCTAACCCTAGGCCTGATTCCCTAACAGTTATTACGGATTGCATCAATAGGCTAACCCTAGGCCAGATTCCCTAACAGTTATTACGGATTGCATCAATATGGTAACCCTAGGCCAGATGTCACAAGAGGTATTATTTGGACTTATGCAACAGATATCATAACAGTCATTACGGATTGCATCAATAGGCTAACCCTAGGCCAGATTCCATAACAGTTATTACGGATTGCATGAATATGGCAACCCTAGGCCAGATTCCATAACAGTTATTACGGATTGCATCAATAGGCTAACCCTAGGCCAGATTCCCTAACAGTTATTATGGATTGCATCAATAGGCTAACCTTAGCCCAGGTTATATTTGTACTGATGCGACCGATGTCCTAACAGTTATTACCAATTACATCAATATGGTAACCATAGGCCAGATGTTATAACAGTTATTACAGATTATATCAATATGGTAACCCTAGGCCATATAGATTTCGGCGTTTTGCGTCCCAGTTCCCTAGGCAATGTTACGCATTTCTTAAACAAGGTAACCCTAGGCCAGATTTTAGAATAGGTATTATGTTCAGCCAGAAGTCCTGTATCATATTACAGATAACCTAAACCAGAACACCTACGGATCCAGTGTAGTGAAGGTAGTAAAGCTGTAATCATTAATTGCCAATTCCCTATTCTTGATTGCAGATTACATAATTAGGCTAACCCTAGGCCAGATTTTAGAATAGGCATTATGTACGTACAGAAGTCCTATATCATATTACAGATAACCTAAACCAGAACACCTACGGATCCATTGTAGTGAAGGTAGTAAAGCTGTAATCATTAATTGCCAATTCCCTATTCTTGATTGCAGATTACATAATTAGGCTAACCCTAGGCCAGATTTTAGAATAGGCATTATGTACGTACAGAAGTCCTATATCATATTACAGATAACCTAAACCAGAACACCTACGGATCCATTGTAGTGAAGGTAGTAAAGCTGTAATCATTAATTGCCAATTCCCTATTCTTGATTGCAGATTACATAATTAGGCTAACCCTAGGCCAGATTTTAGAATAGGCATTATGTACATACAGAAGTCCTATATCATATTACAGATAACCTAAACCAGAACACCTACGGATCCATTGTAGTGAAGGTAGTAAAGCTGTAATCATTTATTGCCAATTCCCTATTCTTAATTGCAGATTATATAATTAGGCTAACCCTAGGCCAGATTTTAAAATAGGCTTTATGTACGGACAGAAGTCCTATATCATATTACAGATAACCTAAACCAGAACACCTATGGATCCACTGTAGTGAAGGTAGTGAAGCTGTAACCAGAAAATCCCAATTCCCTATTCTTAATTGCAGAATACATAAGTAGGCTGACCGAGGCCATATAGATTTCGGCGTTTTGCGTCCCAGTTCCCTAGCATTATTACGCATTTGTTAAAGAAGGTAACCCTAGGCCAGATTTTAGAATAGGTATTATGCACGGCCAGAAGTCCTGTATCATATTACAGATACCCTAAACCAGAATACCTATAGATCGAGTGTAGTGAAGGTAGTGAAGCTGTAACTAATAATAAAGATTCAGTTCCTTGTCCTAGGGTGACATCAAGTGGTCAAACGGTGGTACTTCAGCCACTAACCTAGAAAAGTAGGGATTACGGCCGGAATTATAGGTATGGTGGCCTGGACCGTTAGGGAGGCCGTAATATTTAGCTATGGTTAGGGCCAGGGCACTAATTAGGGTTAGGGTTAGGGTTAGGGTTAGGGTTAGGGTTAGGGTTAGGAGCCTGTCCAGAATACCTATTATTTTTTCCGCATTTTGTAAAAAAAATGTATGGGACGGGTTTTTTTCCTGGCCTGTATTAAGTTTTATGGCCTGAATTTAGGAAACCTGGCCTCGTCAATGGGAAAATCCCATACGTTCGAAAAGCCAGGATACCTATAATTCATTAGAAGGACGTAATTCCTATTACGTAGTAACTGTTTTTGTACTGCAGGTGGCAGTATTTATTTTTTAAAAATATATTACGGATTACCTAAGTCTCATTATCTCAGGCCTATCTCAGACATATATATTACGGCTTCTATAATTCAGTAATAAGGTTTGTAGTAGCTTAACATAGGCTAATGTCACAGCCCGTTTTACATGGCCAAAATTGTTTTTTGATCAAGTTTTTAAAGTATATTGTGTTTTTTCTGTCTGTACATCACATATATATGTATGCAGGCATAGCCAGATGTATTTGTGCATTTACTTTTTTGTTTTTAATCTTTATTGTCTATTATCTTTAATCGATGTAGCTAACGTTTTATCATTTAGTTATGCTTAGGGAGGCCGTAATAAATAATATATATTGTGCACTTTATTGCTCAAGCTGCAGTACCTTTGTCTTCACCAACAGAGGGCAGACTGAGCTATTGGTCTCTATGGCATAGGTAGTAAAGCCGGATTATGTATTTATCATGGACTACCACAGTAGTCATTATACTTAGTGTTATAGCTGTCAAAAAAGTGACATCTTAGCATTTAGTTATACATAGGGAGGCCGTAATAAGTAATATATATTCTGCACTTTATTGCTCAAGCTGCAGTACCTTTGTCTTGACCAACAGAGGGCAGACTGAGCTATTGGCCTCTATGGCATAGGTAGTAAAGCCGGATTGTATACTTATCATGGACTACCACAGTAGTCATTATACTTAGTGTTATAGCTGTCAAAAAAGTGACATCTTATCATTTAGTTATACATAGGGAGGCCGTAATAAGTAATATATATTGCGCACTTTATTGCTCAAGCTGCAGTACCTTTGTCTTCACCAACAGAGGGCAGACTGAGCTATTGGTCTCTATGGTATAGGCAGTAAAGCCGGATTATATAGGTATGGTAGTAAGGCCGGATCCTGTATTTATCGTGGACTACCACAGTAGTCATTATACTTAGTGTTATAGCTGTCAAAAAAGTGACAGCTCGTTTTACATGACCAAAAGTGTTTTTTGATCAACTGTTTTAAGTATGTTGTGTTTTTTATGTCTGTACATTACATATGCATGTATGCAGGCATAGCCAGATGTATTTGTGCATTTATTTTTTTGTTTTTAATCTTTATTGTCTATTATCTTTATTCGATGTCGCTAACTTTTTAGCATTTAGTTATACATATGGAGGCCGTAATAAATGATATATATTGCGCACTTTATTGCTCAAGCTGCAGTACCTTTGTCTTCACCAACAGAGGGCAGACTGAGCTATTGGTCTCTATGGTATAGGCAGTAAAGCCGGATTATATAGGTATGGTAGTAAGGCCGGATCCTGTATTTATCGTGGACTACCACAGTAGTTATTATACTTAGTGTTATAGCTGTCAAAAAAGTGACAGCTCGTTTTACATGACCAAATTGTTTTTTGATCAACTGTTTTAAGTATGTTGTGTTTTTTATGTCTGTACATTACATATGCATGTATGCAGGCATAGCCAGATGTATTTGTGCATTTATTTTTTTGTTTTTAATCTTTATTGTCTATTATCTTTATTCGATGTCGCTAACTTTTTAGCATTTAGTTATACATATGGAGGCCGTAATAAATGATATATATTGCGCACTTTATTGTTCAAGCTGCAGTACCTATGTCTTCACCAGTGGGGGCAGGATGACCTAATGCTCAGTTTGGGTAGGAAAGCCAGATCATATACGTATCATGGACTACCATACTACAGAGATATATATATATATTACGGACTATATTGCTCAAGCTGCAGTACCTGTGTCTTCACCAACAGAGGGCAGACTTACCTATTGTTCCCTATGACATAGTTAGTACGGCCGGATTATATAATTGTGGCAGTAAAGCCGGATCATATACTTATCATGGACTATCATACAATAAAGATATATATATATTACAGACTTTATTGCTCAAGCTGCAGTACCTATGTCTTCACCAGTGGGGGCAGGCTGACCTAATGCTCATTATGCGTAGGAAAGCCAGATCATATACGTATCATGGACTATCATACTATAGAGATATACATATGTTACGGACTTTATCGCTCAAGCTGCAGTACCTATGTCTTCACCAGTGGGGGCAGGCTGACCTAATGCTCATTATGCGTAGGAAAGCCAGATCATATACGTATCATGGACTATCATACTACAGAGATATATATATATATTACGGACTATATTGCTCAAGCTGCAGTACCTGTGTCTTCACCAACAGAGGGCAGACTTACCTATTGTTCCCTATGACATAGTTAGTAAGGCCGGATTATATAATTGTGGCAGTAAAGCCGGATCATATACTTATCATGGACTATCATACAATAAAGATATATATATATTACAGACTTTATTGCTCAAGCTGCAGTACCTATGTCTTCACCAGTGGGGGCAGGCTGACCTAATGCTCAGTATGGGTAGTAAAGCCAGATCCTATACGTATCATGGACTATCATACTATAGAGATATATATATGTTACGAACTTTATTGCTCAAGCTGCAGTACCTATGTCTTCACCAGTGGGGGCAGGCCGACCTAATGCTCAGTTTGGGTAGGAAAGCCAGATCCTATACGTATCATGGACTATCATACTATAGAGATATATATATATATATTACGGACTATATTGCTCAAGCTGCAGTACCTGTGTCTTCACCAACAGAGGGCAGACTTACCTATTGTTCCCTATGACATAGTTAGTAAGGCCGGATTATATAATTGTGGCAGTAAAGCCGGATCATATACTTATCATGGACTATCATACAATAAAGATATATATATGTTACGGACTTTATTGCTCAAGCTGCAGTACCTATGTCTTCACCAGTGGGGGCAGGCTGACCTAATGCTCAGTTTGGGTAGGAAAGCCAGATCATATACGTATCATGGACTATCATACTACAGAGATATATATATATATATTACGGACTATATTGCTCAAGCTGCAGTACCTGTGTCTTCACCAAAAGAGGGCAGACTTACCTATTGTTCCCTATGACATAGGTAGTAAAGCCGGAATATATAATTGTGGCAGTAAAGCCGGATCATATACTTATCATGGACTATCATACAATAGAGATATATATATATTACAGACTTTATTGCTCAAGCTGCAGTACCTATGTCTTCACCAGTGGGGGCAGGCTGACCTAATGCTCAGTATGGGTAGGAAAGCCAGATCATATACGTATCATGGACTATCATACTACTGAGATATATATATGTTACGAACTTTATTGCTCAAGCTGCAGTACCTATGTCTTCACCAGTGGGGGCAGGCCGACCTAATGCTCAGTTTGGGTAGGAAAGCCAGATCCTATACGTATCATGGACTATCATACTATAGAGATATATATATATATATTACGGACTATATTGCTCAAGCTGCAGTACCTGTGTCTTCACCAACAGAGGGCAGACTTACCTATTGTTCCCTATGACATAGTTAGTAAGGCCGGATTATATAATTGTGGCAGTAAAGCCGGATCATATACTTATCATGGACTATCATACAATAAAGATATATATATGTTATGGACTTTATTGCTCAAGCTGCAGTACCTATGTCTTCACCAGTGGGGGCAGGCCGACCTAATGCTCAGTTTGGGTAGGAAAGCCAGATCCTATACGTATCATGGACTATCATACTATAGAGATATATATATATATATTACGGACTATATTGCTCAAGCTGCAGTACCTGTGTCTTCACCAACAGAGGGCAGACTTACCTATTGTTCCCTATGACATAGTTAGTAAGGCCGGATTATATAATTGTGGCAGTAAAGCCGGATCATATACTTATCATGGACTATCATACAATAAAGATATATATATGTTACGGACTTTATTGCTCAAGCTGCAGTACCTATGTCTTCACCAGTGGGGGCAGGCTGACCTAATGCTCAGTATGGGTAGGAAAGCCAGATCATATACGTATCATGGACTATCATACTATAGAGATATATATATGTTACGAACTTTATTGCTCAAGCTGCAGTACCTATGTCTTCACCAGTGGGGGCAGGCTGACCTAATGCTCAGTATGGGTAGTAAAGCCAGATCCTATACGTATCATGGACTATCATACGATAGAGATATATATATGTTCCGGACTTTATCGCTCAAGCTGCAGTACCTGTCTTCACCAGTGGGGGCAGGCTAGTAAAGCCAGATCCTATACGTATCATGGACTATCATACTATAGAGATACATATATATTATGGACTTTATTGCTCAAGCTGCAGTACCTATGTCTTCACCAGTGGGGGCAGGCTGACCTAATGCTCAGTATGTGTAGTAAAGCCAGATCCTATACGTATCGTGGACTATCATACTATAGATATATATATTATGGACTTTATCGCTCAAGCTGCAGTACCTATGTCTTCACCAGTGGGGGCAGGCTGACCTAATGCTCAGTATGGGTAGTAAAGCCAGATCCTATACGTATCATGGACTATCATACGATAGAGATATATATATGTTCCGGACTTTATCGCTCAAGCTGCAGTACCTGTCTTCACCAGTGGGGGCACGCTAGTAAAGCCAGATCCTATACGTATCATGGACTATCATACTATAGAGATACATATATATTACGGACTTTATTGCTCAAGCTGCAGTACCTATGTCTTCACCAGTGGGGGCAGGCTGACCTAATGCTCAGTATGGGTAGTAAAGCCAGATCCTATACGTATCATGGACTATCATACTATAGAGATATATATATGTTCCGGACTTTATCGCTCAAGCTGCAGTACCTGTCTTCACCAGTGGGGGCAGGCTAGTAAAGCCATATCCTATACGTATCGTGGACTATCATACTATAGAGATATATATATATTACGGACTTTATTGCTCAAGCTGCAGTACCTGTGTTTTCACCAATAGGGGCAGGCTGGGCAGGGGCACATCTCATAGATATTACGTACTGTCTCATTATGGACTCTAAAGCCGCATCCCCTATATAGGCATTACGGACTACCTCATTCTAGGTTCACAGGCCTGATGGCTGACTAGGCCTCAAACAAACATGAGGGGGCATCACAGCAGAGCCCTACGAGCTAGGGCTCTGAAATTCGGCGTGCTCATACTAGATATAAGTATGAATTAACTTGCCAAGTTTCAAGAATGCAGCACATACAGAACAAGTTTGGGGGCCATGTAGGTTTACATTTTAATTATCTTTTAAACGCTAAAGTGGCGGGTAACCTGAGGGGGTCCTGCAGCTGAAACGTGCGCGCTAGGGGCTTGAAATTTCACACAGATAAACTAGTTGCAGGTATGAATAAGTGTGCCAAGTTTCATTAGCGCAGCGCTTACCACTGAGCTGCAGTGGGCTTTAGAGTTTGCCAAGTTAGGCAATGTTAAGTCAATGGAGACATTAAAAACTAGGCCTCAAACGAAGCTGACCGGCCGCTACGGCCGAACCGTACGAGCTAGGGCTCTGAAATTCGGCGTGCTCATACTAGATATAAGTATGAATTAACTTGCCAAGTTTCAAAAATGCAGCTCGTACAGAACACGTTTGGGGGCCATGTAGGTTTACATTTTAAATCCCTTTTAAGCGCTAAAGTGGCGGGTAACCTGAGGGGGTCCTGCAGCTGAACCGTGTGGGCTAGGGGCTTGAAATTTCACACAGATAAACTACTTACTGGTATGAATAAGTGTGCCAAGTTTCATTAGCGCAGCCCTTACCACTGAGCCGCAGTGGACCTTTAAATTTGCTAACATAGGCAATGTTAAGTCAATGGAGACATTAAAAACTAGGCCTCAAACGAAGCTGACCGGCCGCTACGGCCGAACCGTACGAGCTAGGGCTCTGGAATTCGGCGTGCTTATACTAGATACAAGTATCAATTGACGTGCCAAGTTTCAAGAAAGCAGCACATACAGGACAAGTTTGCGGGCCATGTAGGTATACATTTTAAATCGCTTTTAAGCGCTAAAGTGGCAGGTAACCTGAGGGGGTCCTGCAGCTGAACCGTGTGGGCTAGGGGCTTGAAATTTCACACAGATAAACTACTTACTGGTATGAATAAGTGTGCCAAGTTTCATTAGCGCAGCCCTTACCACTGAGCCGCAGTGGACCTTTAAATTTGCTAACATAGGCAATGTTAAGTCAATGGAGACATTAAAAACTAGGCCTCAAACGAAGCTGACCGGCCGCTACGGCCGAACCGTACGAGCTAGGGCTCTGAAATTCGGCGTGCTCATACTAGATACAAGTATCAATTGACGTGCCAAGTTTCAAGAAAGCAGCACATACAGGACAAGTTTGCGGGCCATGTAGGTATACATTTTAAATCGCTTTTAAGCGCTAAAGTGGCAGGTAACCTGAGGGGGTCCTGCAGCTGAACCGTGTGGGCTAGGGGCTTGAAATTTCACACAGATAAACTACTTACTGGTATGAATAAGTGTGCCAAGTTTCATTAGCGCAGCCCTTACCACTGAGCCGCAGTGGACCTTTAAATTTGCTAACATAGGCAATGTTAAGTCAATGGAGACATTAAAAACTAGGCCTCAAACGAAGCTGACCGGCCGCTACGGCCGAACCGTACGAGCTAGGGCTCTGAAATTCGGCGTGCTCATACTCGATATAAGTATGAATTGACCTGCCAAGTTTCAAGAAAGCAGCACATACAGAACACGTTTGGGGGTCATGTACGTTTACATTTAAATCCCTTTTAGGCGCTCAAGCCGCATCCCCTATATAGGCATTACGGACTACCTCATTCTAGGTTCACAGGCCTGAGGGCTGACTAGGCCTCAAACAAACATGAGGGGGCGTCACGACGGAGCCATACGAGCTAGGATTCTGAAATTCGGCACGCGTAAACTCGACGTGCGTCCGGACAAGCGTGCCGAGTTTCCAGATCGCAGCTCTTATAGAACAGTTTTAATCGACCGTCAGATTCAGCGAGGTCGGCAATGTTAAGTGAATGGAGGCACCGCGTATGTCATTTGAAGTGTAGGAGTGGCCTAGGAAGATGATTCAAAATGTTCCTGAGACTAGACAGTCTGCTCTTTAAATCACCCAATACATGTCCATTAAAATTATGCCTTCTTAATTAGATTCTAACAGGCTTTAAATGTGAGAGGCTGCATCTCTTTGACTAGGCCTCAAACTACCTTCAGGGGGCGCCACGGCGCAGCCGTATGAGCTAGGGGCCTGAGATTTGGCACGCATAAACTAGATATGTCTCTGGACAAGTGTGTCAAGCTTCATGACTCTAGATATGACAGAACTGTTTTTATTGGCCCTCAAAGTCAGTGAGGTCGCCAATGTTAAGTGAATGGAGGCACCCCACCTGTCATTTGACAGGCCATAACTCCATGTAGGACTGGCCTAGGAAGATGGTTCAAAGTGTTCCTGAAACTAGACCGTCTGCTCTGTAAATCACCCATAACATGTCTGTGACGATTATGCTTCTTTAATTGATCAATTTAGCTTTCAAATCGGAGGAGCATATTTTGACTGCGATTTCCTCTGTCTGGCCAAAAAATGCCTGTGTGTGCCTAGACCCGCAACCCCATACTGAAAGCTTGCTGCAGCCGAGAGGGGCCTCTCTTGGAAATCAGCTCATAACTGCAGTTCCCTTTGAGCTAGAGGACTGAAATTTGGGACAATGATAGGGGAGGGTGGTCTTCACCAGTGACCCAAATTTGGGGGGTCTATGCCACACGGGATGGTTTTTATTAACCCTTTAGTGTCTGGTGGTCTCACGGCCGGCCCGTGTGAGCTAGAAGTCTGAATTTTGGCACGGTGGAGCAAGGCAAATTGGGAAATCACGTACTGAACTTTCACGAGCGCAGCCCTCACCAAAGGCCCGCAAATCACACGAAGGCACCTGCACCCTCAGCCGTGTGATAGAGACGGCTGGATTTTCTCCTGCATACACTAGGGACATGGACAAACACACCTGTAAAGTTTCATGCATGTACACCTCATAGAAGAGTTTTTATTGGCCCTCAAAGTCAGTGAGGTCGCCAATGTTAAGTGAATGGAGGCACCCCACCTGTCATTTGACAGGCCATAACTCTGTGTAGCAGTGACCTAGGAAGACCGTTCAAAGTCTTCCTGAAACTAGACAGTATGCTCTTTAAATCACCCGATACATGTCTGTTACGATTATGCCTCCTTAATTTGATTACAGCCTGTCTTTTTATGGTGAGCGGCCGCATTTCTTCCGAATAGGCCTCAAACTGACCTAGAGGGGGGGTCACGGCCCACCCATACGAGCCAGCGGTCTGAAATTCGGCACGCACGTACTACGTATTTGTATGAACCAAAGTCCCGAGTTTCGTGACCGCAGCTCTTAGAGAACATGTCTGCTGGACCTGTGAACTTACGTTTTAATAGGCCTTTAAGGGGAAAAGGGGCAAGGTCACTTGAGGGGGTCTTTTGGCTGAACCCTGTGACCTAGGGGGCTGAAATTTGGTGAGGAGATGCGCGACACATACCCAGTGAAGTGTTTACAGTATCATAGGTGCAGACCTGACAGAAGTAAAGTTATTCACTTCCAAAGAAAAAAGTGATTTCAGGCATAGGGATTACGGATACGGTAACTGGGAATATTAACGGTCACTGAGAGTGGCAGCTGGCGGTTGCCTAGGCAACGGCACGTCTCTCAGCGCAAATCGATACAAAAAAGTAACACTCTGTGGAGAGAGGGTGTGGCGCTGCAAGTAATATGCTGCCTTAGTGTAGGCTTGACAGAAACAGCCTGGTAAACTTTAAAACGTCACAAGTCCACAGAGGAGAAAGCTAAGTGGACGATTCAAAAATTCATGTCAAAGCACACATGCCCCACATTAAAATCAAATATTGTTTTACTTTCAAAATATAATTATTTTAAGCATAGGGATTTCGGATTCCCTTAGTCTGAATATCATTGGTCACTGAGATCAGCAGGTCACCGTTGTCAAGGCAACACAGATAAACTAGATGGACGAATAAATCAGTGTGCCGATACCTGTGTCTTCACCAATAGGGGCAGGCTGGGCAGAGGCACATCTCATAGATAGGTATTACGGACTGTCTCATTATGGACTCTAAAGCCGCATCCCCTATATAGGCATTACGGACTACCTCATTCTAGGTTCACAGGCCTGATGGCTGACTAGGCCTCAAACAAACATGAGGGGGCGTCACAGCAGAGCCCTACGAGCTAGGGCTCTGAAATTCGGCGTGCACATACTAGATATGAGTATCAATTAACCTGCCATGTTTCAAGAATGCAGCAGTCACAGAACATGTGTGGGGGCCATGTAGGTTTACATTTTAAATCCCTTTTAAGCGCTAAAGTGGCAGGTAACCTGAGGGGGTCCGGCAGCTGAACCGTGTGAGCTAGGGGCTTGAAATTTCACACAGATAAACTAGTTACAGGTATGAATAAGTGTGCCAAGTTTCATTAGCGCAGCTCTTACCACTCAGCCGCAGTGGGCTTTAGAGTTTGCTAACTTAGGCAATATATGCCAATGGGAAGAAATCAGACTAGGCCTCAAACGAAGCTGACCGGCCGCTACGGCCGAACCGTACGAGCTAGGGCTCTGAAATTCGGCCTGCTCATACTAGATATAAGTATGAATTGACGTGCCAAGTTTCAAGAAAGCAGCACATACAGAACAAGTTTGGGGGGCCATGTAGTTTTACATTTCAATTAGCTTTTAAGCGCTAATGTGGCGGGTAACCTGAGGGGGTCCTGCAGCTGAACCGTGTGGGCTAGGGGCTTGAGATTTCACACAGATAAACTAGTTGCATGTATGAATAAGTGTCCCAAGTTTCATTAGCACAGCTCTTACCACTCAGCCGCAGTGGGCTTTAGAGTTTGCCAAGTTAGGCAATGCAAGCGAATGGAGACATTAAAAACTAGGCCTCAAACGAAGCTGACCGGCCGCTACGGCCGAACCGTACGAGCTAGGGCTCTGAAATTCGGCGTGCTCATACTAGATACAAGTATGAATTGACGTGCCAAGTTTCAAGAAAGCAGCACATACAGGACAAGTTTGCGGGCCATGTAGGTATACATTTTAAATCGCTTTTAAGCGCTAAAGTGGCGGGTAACCTGAGGGGGTCCTGCAGCTGAACCGTGTGGGCTAGGGGCTTGAAATTTCACACAGATAAACTACTTACTGGTATGAATAAGTGTGCCAAGTTTCATTAGCGCAGCCCTTACCACTGAGCCGCAGTGGACCTTTAAATTTGCTAACATAGGCAATGTTAAGTCAATGGAGACATTAAAAACTAGGCCTCAAACGAAGCTGACCGGCCGCTACGGCCGAACCGTACGAGCTAGGGCTCTGAAATTCGGCGTGCTCATACTAGATACAAGTATGAATTGACGTGCCAAGTTTCAAGAAAGCAGCACATACAGGACAAGTTTGCGGGCCATGTAGGTATACATTTTAAATCGCTTTTAAGCGCTAAAGTGGCGGGTAACCTGAGGGGGTCCTGCAGCTGAACCGTGTGGGCTAGGGGCTTGAAATTTCACACAGATAAACTACTTACTGGTATGAATAAGTGTGCCAAGTTTCATTAGCGCAGCCCTTACCACTGAGCCGCAGTGGACCTTTAAATTTGCTAACATAGGCAATGTTAAGTCAATGGAGACATTAAAAACTAGGCCTCAAACGAAGCTGACCGGCCGCTACGGCCGAACCGTACGAGCTAGGGCTCTGAAATTCGGCGTGCTCATACTCGATATAAGTATGAATTGACCTGCCAAGTTTCAAGAAAGCAGCACATACATAACACGTTTGGGGGCCATGTACGTTTACATTTAAATCCCTTTTAGGCGCTCAAGCCGCATCCCCTATATAGGCATTACGGACTACCTCATTCTAGGTTCACAGGCCTGAGGGCTGACTAGGCCTCAAACAAACATGAGGGGGCGTCACGACGGAGCCCTACGAGCTGGGATTCTGAAATTCGGCACGCGTAAACTCGACGTGCGTCCGGACAAGCGTGCCGAGTTTCCAGAACGCAGCTCTTACAGAACAGTTTTAATCGACCCTCAGATTCAGCGAGGTCGGCAATGTTAAGTGAATGGAGGCACCGCGTATGTCATTTGAAGTGTAGGAGTGGCCTAGGAAGATGATTCAAAATGTTCCTGAGACTAGACAGTCTGCTCTTTAAATCACCCAATACATGTCCATTAAAATTATGCCTTCTTAATTAGATTCTAACAGGCTTTAAATGTGAGAGGCTGCATCTCTTTGACTAGGCCTCAAACTACCTTCAGGGGGCGCCACGGCGCAGCCGTATGAGCTAGGGGCCTGAGATTTGGCACGCATAAACTAGATATGTCTCTGGACAAGTGTGCCAAGTTTCATGACTCTAGATATGACAGAACAGTTTTTATTGGCCCTCAAAGTCAGTGAGGTCGCCAATGTTAAGTGAATGGAGGCACCCCACCTGTCATTTGACAGGCCCTAACTCCATGTAGGAGTGGCCTAGGAAGATGGTTCAAAGTGTTCCTGAAACTAGACCGTCTGCTCTGTAAATCACCCATAACATGTCTGTGTCGATTATGCTTCTTTAATTGATTAATTTAGCTTTCAATTCGGAGGAGCATATTTTGACTGCGATTTCCTCTGTCTGGCCAAAAAATGCCTGTGTGTGCCTAGACCCACAACCCCATACTGAAAGCTTGCTGCAGCTGAGAGGGGCCTCTCTTGGAAATCAGCTCATAACTGCAGTTCCCTTTGAGCTAGAGGACTGAAATTTGGGACAATGATAGGGGAGGATGGTCTGCACCAGTGACCCAAATTTGGGGGGTCTATGCCACACGGGATGGTTTTTATTAACCCTTTAGTGTCTGGTGGTCTCACGGCCGGCCCGTGTGAGCTAGAAGTCTGAAATTTGGCACACTGGAGCAAGGCAAATTGGGAAATCACGTACTGAACTTTTACGAGTGCAGCCCTCACCAAAGGCCCGCAAATCACACGAAGGCACCTGCACCCTCAGCCGTGTGATAGAGACGGCTGGATTTTCTCCTGCATACACTAGGGACATGGACAAACACACCTGTAAAGTTTCATGCATGTACACCTCATAGAAGAGTTTTTATTGGCCCTCAAAGTCAGTGAGGTCGCCAATGTTAAGTGAATGGAGGCACCCCACCTGTCATTTGACAGGCCATAACTCTGTGTAGCAGTGACCTAGGAAGACCGTTCAAAGTGTTCCTGAAACTAGACAGTATGCTCTTTAAATCACCCGATACATGTCTGTTACGATTATGCCTCCTTAATTTGATTACAGCCTGTCTTTTTATGGTGAGCGGCCGCATTTCTTCCGAATAGGCCTCAAACTGACCTAGAGGGGGGGTCACGGCCCATCCATACGAGCCAGCGGTCTGAAATTCGGCACGCACGTACTACGTATTTGTATGAACCAAAGTCCCGAGTTTCGTGAGCGCAGCTCTTAGAGAACATGTCTGCTGGACCTGTGAACTTACGTTTTAATAGGCCTTTAAGGGGAAAAGGGGCAAGGTCACTTGAGGGGGTCTTTTGGCTGAACCCTGTGACCTAGGGGGCTGAAATTTGGTGAGGAGATGCGCGACACATACCCAGTGAAGTGTTTACAGTATCATAGGTGCAGACCTGACAGAAGTAAAGTTATTCACTTCCAAAGAAAAAAGTGATTTCAGGCATAGGGATTACGGATACGGTAACTGGGAATATTAACGGTCACTGAGAGTGGCAGCTGGCGGTTGCCTAGGCAACGGCACGTCTCTCAGCGCAAATCGATACAAAAAAGTAACACTCTGTGGAGAGAGGGTGTGGCGCTGCAAGTAATATGCTGCCTTAGTGTAGGCTTGACAGAAACAGCCTGGTAAACTTTAAAACGTCACAAGTCCACAGAGGAGAAAGCTAAGTGGACGATTCAAAAATTCATGTCAAAGCACACATGCTCCACATTACAATCAAATATTGTTTTACTTTCAAAATATAATTATTTTAAGCATAGGGATTTCGGATTCCCTTAGTCTGAATGTCATTGGTCACTGAGATCAGCAGGTCACCGTTGTCTAGGCAACACAGATAAACTAGATGGATGAATAAATCAGTGTGCCGATACCTGTGTCTTCACCAATAGGGGCAGGCTGGGCAGGGGCACATCTCATAGATAGGTATTACGGACTGTCTCATTATGGACTCTTAAGCCGCATCCCCTATATAGGCATTACGGACTACCTCATTCTAGGTTCACAGGCCTGATGGCTGACTAGGCCTCAAACAAACATGAGGGGGCGTCACAGCAGAGCCCTACGAGCTAGGGGTCTGAGATTCGGCACGCATAAACTGGACGTATGTCCGGACAAGTTTGCCAAGTTTCAAGAATGCAGCAGTTACAGAACATGTGTGGGGGCCATGTAGGTTTACATTTTAAATCACTTTTAAGTGCTAAAGTGGCAGGTAACCTGAGGGGGTCCGGCAGCTGAACCGTGTGAGCTAGGGGCTTGAAATTTCACACAGATAAACTAGTTTCATGTATGAATAAGTGTGCCAAGTTTCATTAGCGCAGCCCTTACCACTTAGCCGCAGTGGGCTTTAGAATTTGCCAAGTTAGGCAATGCAAGCGAATGGAGACATTAAAAACTAGGCCTCAAACGAAGCTGACCGGCCGCTACGGCCGAACCGTACGAGCTAGGGCTCTGAAATTCGGCCTGCTCATACTAGATACAAGTATGAATTGACGTGCCAAGTTTCAAGAAAGCAGCACATACAGGACAAGTTTACGGGCCATGTAGGTATACATTTTAAATCGCTTTTAAGCGCTAAAGTGGCGGGTAACCTGAGGGGGTCCTGCAGCTGAACCGTGTAGGCTAGGGGCTTGAAATTTCACAGAGATAAACTAGTTGCAGGTATGAATAAGTGTGCCAAGTTTCATTAGCGCAGCCCTTACCACTCAGCCGCAGTGGGCTTTAGAGTTTGCTAACTTAGGCGACATATGCCAATGCGAAGACATGAGACTAGGCCTCAAACGAAGCTGACCGGCCGCTACGGCCGAACCGTACGAGCTAGGGCTCTGAAATTCGGCGTGCTCATACTAGATATAAGTATAAATTGACGTGCCAAGTTTCAAGAAAGCAGCACATACATAACACGTTTGGGGGCCATGTAGGTTTACATTTAAATCCCTTTTAGGCGCTCAAGCCGCATCCCCTATATAGGCATTACGGACTACCTCATTCTAGGTTCACAGGCCTGAGGGCTGACTAGGCCTCAAACACACATGAGGGGGCGTCGCGGCAGAGCCCTACGAGCTAGGGGTCTGAAATTCGGCACGCGTGAACTGGACGTGTGTCCGGACGAGCGTGCTGAGTTTCAAGAGTGCAGCTGTTACACAACACGTTTGAATCGACCCTCAGATTCAGCGAGGTCGGCAATGTTAAGTGAATGGAGGCACCGTGCATGTCATTTGACGTGTAGGAGAGGCCTAGGAAGACGATTCAAAGTGTTCCTGAAACTACACAGTCTGCTCTTTAAATCACCCAATACATGTCCATTAAAATTATGCCTTCTTAATTAGATTCTAACAGGTTTTAAATCTGAGAGGCTGCATCTCTTCGACTAGGCCTCAAACTACCTTCAGGGGGTGTCACGGCACGGCCGTAGGAGCTAGGGGTCTGAAATTTGGCAGGCGTAAACTAGATATGTCTCTGGACAAGTGTGCCAAGTTTCATGACTGAAGATATGACAGAACTGTTTTTATTGGCCCTCAAAGTCAGTGAGGTCGCCAATGTTAAGTGAATGGAGGCACCCCACCTGTCATTTGACAGGCCATAACTCCATGTAGGACTGGCCTAGGAAGATGGTTCAAAGTGTTCCTGAAACTAGACCGTCTGCTCTGTAAATCACCCATAACATGTCTGTGACGATTATGCTTCTTTAATTGATTAATTTAGCTTTCAAATCGAAGGAGCATATTTTGACTGCGATTTCCTCTGTCTGGCCAAAAAATGCCTGTGTGTGCCTAGACCCACAACCCCATACTGAAAGCTTGCTGCAGCCGAGAGGGGCCTCTCTTGGAAATCAGCTCATAACTGCAGTTTCCTTTGAGCTAGAGGACTGAAATTTGGGACAATGATAGGGGAGGGTGGTCTGCACCAGTGACCCAAATTTGGGGGGTCTATGCCACACGGGGTGGTTTTTATTAACCCTTTAGTGTCTGGTGGTCTCACGGCCGGCCCGTGTGAGCTAGAAGTCTGAAATTTGGCACACTGGAGCAAGGCAAATTGGGAAATCACGTACTGAACTTTTACGAGTGCAGCCCTCACCAAAGGCCCGCAAATCACACGAAGGCACCTGCACCCTCAGCCGTGTGATAGAGACGGCTGGATTTTCTCCTGCATACACTAGGGACATGGACAAACACACCTGTAAAGTTTCATGCATGTACACCTCATAGAAGAGTTTTTATTGGCCCTCAAAGTCAGTGAGGTCGCCAATGTTAAGTGAATGGAGGCACCCCACCTGTCATTTGACAGGCCATAACTCTGTGTAGCAGTGACCTAGGAAGACCGTTCAAAGTGTTCCTGAAACTAGACAGTATGCTCTTTAAATCACCCGATACATGTCTGTTACGATTATGCCTCCTTAATTTGATTACAGCCTGTCTTTTTATGGTGAGCGGCCGCATTTCTTCCGAATAGGCCTCAAACTGACCTAGAGGGGGGGTCACGGCCCATCCATACGAGCCAGCGGTCTGAAATTCGGCACGCACGTACTACGTATTTGTATGAACCCAAGTCCCGAGTTTCGTGACCGCAGCTCTTAGAGAACATGTCTGCTGGACCTGTGAACTTACGTTTTAATAGGCCTTTAAGGGGAAAAGGGGCAAGGTCACTTGAGGGGGTCTTTTGGCTGAACCCTGTGACCTAGGGGGCTGAAATTTGGTGAGGAGATGCGCGACACATACCCAGTGAAGTGTTTACAGTATCATAGGTGCAGACCTGACAGAAGTAAAGTTATTCACTTCCAAAGAAAAAAGTGATTTCAGGCATAGGGATTACGGATACGGTAACTGGGAATATTAACGGTCACTGAGAGTGGCAGCTGGCGGTTGCCTAGGCAACGGCACGTCTCTCAGCGCAAATCGATACAAAAAAGTAACACTCTGTGGAGAGAGGGTGTGGCGCTGCAAGTAATATGCTGCCTTAGTGTAGGCTTGACAGAAACAGCCTGGTAAACTTTAAAACGTCACAAGTCCACAGAGGAGAAAGCTAAGTGGACGATTCAAAAATTCATGTCAAAGCACACATGCTCCACATTACAATCAAATATTGTTTTACTTTCAAAATATAATTATTTTAAGCATAGGGATTTCGGATTCCCTTAGTCTGAATGTCATTGGTCACTGAGATCAGCAGGTCACCGTTGTCTAGGCAACACAGATAAACTAGATGGATGAATAAATCAGTGTGCCGATACCTGTGTCTTCACCAATAGGGGCAGGCTGGGCAGGGGCACATCTCATAGATAGGTATTACGGACTGTCTCATTATGGACTCTTAAGCCGCATCCCCTATATAGGCATTACGGACTACCTCATTCTAGGTTCACAGGCCTGGTGGCTGACTAGGCCTCAAACAAACATGAGGGGGCGTCACAGCAGAGCCCTACGAGCTAGGGGTCTGAGATTCGGCACGCATAAACTGGATGTATGTCCGGACAAGTTTGCCAAGTTTCAAGAATGCAGCAGTTACAGAACATGTGTGGGGGCCATGTAGGTTTACATTTTAAATCACTTTTAAGTGCTAAAGTGGCAGGTAACCTGAGGGGGTCCGGCAGCTGAACCGTGTGAGCTAGGGGCTTGAAATTTCACACAGATAAACTAGTTACAGGTATGAATAAGTGTGCCAAGTTTCATTAGCGCAGCCCTTACCACTTAGCCGCAGTGGGCTTTAGAATTTGCCAAGTTAGGCAATGCAGGCGAATGGAGACATTAAAAACTAGGCCTCAAACGAAGCTGACCGGCCGCTACGGCTGAACCGTACGAGCTAGGGCTCTGAAATTCGGCGTGCTCGTACTAGATATAAGTATGAATTGACTGGCCAAGTTTCAAGAATGCAGCACTCACAGAACACGTTTGTGGGCCATGTAGGTTTACATTTTAAATCGCTTTTAAGCGCTAAAGTGGCAGGTAACCTGAGGGGGTCCGGCAGCTGAACCGTGTGAGCTAGGGGCTTGAAATTTCACACAGATAAACTAGTTACAGGTATGAATAAGTGTGCCAAGTTTCATTAGCACAGCTCTTACCACTCAGCCGCAGTGGGCTTTAGAGTTTGCTAACTTTGGCGGTATATGCCAATGCGAAGAAATCAGACTAGGCCTCAAACGAAGCTGACCGGCCGCTACGGCCGAACCGTACGAGCTAGGGCTCTGAAATTCGGCGCACTCATACTAGATATAAGTATTAATTAACGTGCCAAGTTTCAAGAATGCAGCACTTACAGAACACGTTTGGAGGCCATGTAGGTTTACATTTTAATTAGCTACTGTTCGTTGCTGAGGCCGCATGTCATAGCTATAGGTAAAGTGCCCCCTACTGTTCATTGCTGAGGCCTCATCCCCTACATACACATGACGGATCCCCTACATAGATGTGACGGATCCCCTACTGCTCATTGCTGAGGCCGCATCCCCTACATAGACATGAGGTATTCCCTAAGGTTCATTGCTGAGGCCGCATCCCCTACATACACATGAGGGATTCCCTACTGCTTGCCGCTGAGGCCGCATCCCCTACATAGACATGAGGTATTCCCTAAGGTTCATTGCTGAGGCCGCACCTCCTACATACAGATGATGGATCACCTACTGTTTGTTGCTGTCATAATTAAGGATAACGTGCCCCCTACTGTTGATAGTTGAGGCTGCATCTTCTACATACAGATGACAGATCCCCTACTGTTCATTGCTGAGGCCGCATCCCCTACATACACATGAGGGATTCCCTACTGCTTGTTGCTGAGGCCGCATCCCCTACATAGACATGAGGTATTCCCTAAGGTTCATTGCTGAGGCCGCATCCCCTACATACACATGAGGGATTCCCTACTGCTTGTTGCTGAGGCCACATCCCCTACATAGGCATGAGTGATCCCCTAGGGTTCATTAATGAGGTCGCATCCCCTACATATGGATAACAGATTGCCTACCTTTTTGTGTTTCTTGTTCATTGGTCATGACAAAGTGAAAAATTGACAAAGTGTCAAAATGAGATTGTGAGAGATTACAGATTACCTAGGAAGACTGCTTCAGTTATATTACAGATATCCTCAAAAGTCTCCTAACAGTTGTTACAGATTACATCAATATGGTAACCCTAGGCCAGATTTCCTAACGGTCATTACAGATTGCATCAATAGGCTAACCCTAGGCCAGGTCCCCTAACAGTTATTACGGCTTACATCAACAGGCTAACCCTAGGCCAGATTCTCTAACAGTTATTACGGATTGCATCAATATGGTACCCCTAGGCCAGAGTCCCTAACAGTTATTACGGATTGCATCAATAGGCTAACCCTAGGCCAGATATCCTAACAGTTATTACGGATTGCATCAATAGGCTAACCCTAGGCCAGATTTCCTAACAGATATTACGAATTGCATCAATAGGCTAACCCTAGGCCGGATTCCCTAAGAGTTATTACGAATTGCATCAATAGGCTAACCCTAGGCCAGATATCCTAACAGTTATTACGGATTGCATCAATAGGCTAACCCTAGGCCTGATTCCCTAACAGTTATTACGGATTGCATCAATAGGCTAACCGTAGGCAAGATGTCACAAGAGGTATTATTTGGACTTATGCAACAGATATCTTAACAGTCATTACGGATTGCATCAATAGGCTAACCCTAGGCCAGATTCTCTAACAGTTATTACAGATTGCATCAATAGGCTAACCCTAGGCCTGATTCCCTAACAGTTATTACGGATTGCATCAATAGGCTAACCCTAGGCCAGATATCCTAACAGTTATTACGGATTGCATCAATAGGCTAACCCTAGGCCAGACCCCCTAAGAGTTATTACGGATTGCATCAATATGGTAACCCTAGGCCAGATTCCCTAACAGTTATTACGGATTGCATCAATAGGCTAACCCTAGGCCAGATGTCACAACAGGTATTATTTGGACATGCAACAGATATTGTAACAGTTATTACGGATTGCATCAATAGGCTAACCCTAGGCCAGATATCGTAACAGTTATTACGGATTGCATAAATAGGCTAACCCTAGGCCAGATATCATAACAGTTATTACGGATTGCATCAATAGGCTAACCCTAGGCCTGATTCCCTAACAGTTATTACGGATTGCATCAATAGGCTAACCCTAGGCCAGATGTCACAAGAGGTATTATTTGGACATGCAACAGATATTGTAACAGTTATTACGGATTGCATCAATAGGCTAACCCTAGGCCAGATATCCTAACAGTTATTACGGATTGCATCAATAGGCTAACCCTAGGCCAGATTTCCTAACAGATATTACGAATTGCATCAATAGGCTAACCCTAGGCCGGATTCCCTAAGAGTTATTACGAATTGCATCAATAGGCTAACCCTAGGCCAGATATCCTAACAGTTATTACGGATTGCATCAATAGGCTAACCCTAGGCCAGACCCCCTAAGAGTTATAATGGATTGCATCAATAGGCTAACCCTAGGCCAGATTCCCTAACAGTTATTACAGATTGCATCAATAGGCTAACCCTAGGCCAGATGTCACAACAGGTATTATTTGGACATGCAACAGATATTGTAACAGTTATTACGGATTGCATCAATAGGCTAACCATAGGCCAGATATCCTAACAGTTATTACGGATTGCATCAATAGGCTAACCCTAGGCCAGATTTCCTAACAGATATTACGAATTGCATCAATAGGCTAACCCTAGGCCAGATTCCCTAACAGTTATTACGGATTGCATCAATAGGCTAACCATAGGCCAGATGTCACAACAGGTATTATTTGGACATGCAACAGATATTGTAACAGTTATTACGGATTGCATCAATAGGCTAACCCTAGGCCAGATATCCTAACAGTTATTACGGATTGCATCAATAGGCTAACCCTAGGCCAGATTTCCTAACAGATATTACGAATTGCATCAATAGGCTAACCCTAGGCCGGATTGCCTAAGAGTTATTACGAATTGCATCAATAGGCTAACCCTAGGCCAGATATCCTAACAGTTATTACGGATTGCATCAATAGGCTAACCCTAGGCCTGATTCCCTAACAGTTATTACGGATTGCATCAATAGGCTAACCCTAGGCCAGATGTCACAAGAGGTATTATTTGGACATGCAACAGATATTGTAACAGTTATTATGGATTGCATCAATAGGCTAACCCTAGGCCAGATATCCTAACAGTTATTACGGATTGCATCAATAGGCTAACCCTAGGCCAGATTTCCTAACAGATATTACGAATTGCATCAATAGGCTAACCCTAGGCCGGATTGCCTAAGAGTTATTACGAATTGCATCAATAGGCTAACCCTAGGCCAGATATCCTAACAGTTATTACAGATTGCATCAATAGGCTAACCCTAGGCCAGATTCCCTAACAGTTATTACGGATTGCATCAATAGGCTAACCCTAGGCCACATGTCACAACAGGTATTATTTGGACATGCAACAGATATTGTAACAGTTATTACGGATTGCATCAATAGGCTAACCCTAGGCCAGATATCCTAACAGTTATTACGGATTGCATCAATAGGCTAACCCTAGGCCAGATTTCCTAACAGATATTACGAATTGCATCAATAGGCTAACCCTAGGCCGGATTCCCTAAGAGTTATTACGAATTGCATCAATAGGCTAACCCTAGGCCAGATATCCTAACAGTTATTACGGATTGCATCAATAGGCTAACCCTAGGCCTGATTCCCTAACAGTTATTACGGATTGCATCAATAGGCTAACCGTAGGCAAGATGTCACAAGAGGTATTATTTGGACTTATGCAACAGATATCTTAACAGTCATTACGGATTGCATCAATAGGCTAACCCTAGGCCAGATTCTCTAACAGTTATTACAGATTGTATCAATAGGCTAACCCTAGGCCTGATTCCCTAACAGTTATTACGGATTGCATCAATAGGCTAACCATAGGCCAGATATCCTAACAGTTATTACGGATTGCATCAATAGGCTAACCCTAGGCCAGACCCCCTAAGAGTTATTACGGATTGCATCAATATGGTAACCCTAGGCCAGATTCCCTAACAGTTATTACGGATTGCATCAATAGGCTAACCCTAGGCCAGATGTCACAACAGGTATTATTTGGACATGCAACAGATATTGTAACAGTTA
Organism: Paramormyrops kingsleyae; assembly: GCF_048594095.1. NCBI lineage: Eukaryota > Metazoa > Chordata > Actinopteri > Osteoglossiformes > Mormyridae > Paramormyrops > Paramormyrops kingsleyae. Next base: position 52,615 of record NW_027326068.1, read on the forward strand.
TTACGGATTGCATCAATAGGCTAACCCTAGGCCAGATATCGTAACAGTTATTACGGATTGCATAAATAGGCTAACCCTAGGCCAGATATCATAACAGTTATTACGGATTGCATCAATAGGCTAACCCTAGGCCTGATTCCCTAACAGTTATTACGGATTGCATCAATAGGCTAACCCTAGGCCAGATGTCACAAGAGGTATTATTTGGACATGCAACAGATATTGTAACAGTTATTACGGATTGCATCAATAGGCTAACCCTAGGCCAGATATCCTAACAGTTATTACGGATTGCATCAATAGGCTAACCCTAGGCCAGATTTCCTAACAGATATTACGAATTGCATCAATAGGCTAACCCTAGGCCGGATTCCCTAAGAGTTATTACGAATTGCATCAATAGGCTAACCCTAGGCCAGATATCCTAACAGTTATTACGGATTGCATCAATAGGCTAACCCTAGGCCAGACCCCCTAAGAGTTATAATGGATTGCATCAATAGGCTAACCCTAGGCCAGATTCCCTAACAGTTATTACGGATTGCATCAATAGGCTAACCCTAGGCCAGATGTCACAACAGGTATTATTTGGACATGCAACAGATATTGTAACAGTTATTACGGATTGCATCAATAGGCTAACCCTAGGCCAGATATCCTAACAGTTATTACGGATTGCATCAATAGGCTAACCCTAGGCCAGATTTCCTAACAGATATTACGAATTGCATCAATAGGCTAACCCTAGGCCGGATTCCCTAAGAGTTATTACGAATTGCATCAATAGGCTAACCCTAGGCCAGATATCCTAACAGTTATTACGGATTGCATCAATAGGCTAACCCTAGGCCTGATTCCCTAACAGTTATTACGGATTGCATCAATAGGCTAACCCTAGGCCAGATTTCCTAACAGATATTACGAATTGCATCAATAGGCTAACCCTAGGCCGGATTCCCTAAGAGTTATTACGAATTGCATCAATAGGCTAACCCTAGGCCAGATATCCTAACAGTTATTACGGATTGCATCAATAGGCTAACCCTAGGCCAGATTTCCTAACAGATATTACGAATTGCATCAATAGGCTAACCCTAGGCCGGATTCCCTAAGAGTTATTACGAATTGCATCAATAGGCTAACCCTAGGCCAGATATCCTAACAGTTATTACAGATTGCATCAATAGGCTAACCCTAGGCCAGATTCCCTAACAGTTATTACGGATTGCATCAATAGGCTAACCCTAGGCCAGATGTCACAACAGGTATTATTTGGACATGCAACAGATATTGTAACAGTTATTACGGATTGCATCAATAGGCTAACCCTAGGCCAGATATCCTAACAGTTATTACGGATTGCATCAATAGGCTAACCCTAGGCCTGATTCCCTAACAGTTATTACGGATTGCATCAATAGGCTAACCCTAGGCCAGATGTCACAACAGGTATTATTTGGACATGCAACAGATATTGTAACAGTTATTACGGATTGCATCAATAGGCTAACCCTAGGCCAGATATCCTAACAGTTATTACGGATTGCATCAATAGGCTAACCCTAGGCCTGATTCCCTAACAGTTATTACGGATTGCATCAATAGGCTAACCCTAGGCCAGATGTCACAAGAGGTATTATTTGGACATGCAACAGATATTGTAACAGTTATTACGGATTGCATCAATAGGCTAACCCTAGGCCAGATATCCTAACAGTTATTATGGATTGCATCAATAGGCTAACCCTAGGCCAGATTTCCTAACAGATATTACGAATTGCATCAATAGGCTAACCCTAGGCCGGATTCCCTAAGAGTTATTACGAATTGCATCAATAGGCTAACCCTAGGCCAGATATCCTAACAGTTATTACGGATTGCATCAATAGGCTAACCCTAGGCCAGATGCCCTAACAGTTATTACGGATTGCATCAATAGGCTAACCCTAGGCCACATGTCACAACAGGTATTATTTGGACATGCAACAGAAATCCTAACAGATATTACGAATTGCATCAATAGGCTAACCCTAGGCCAAATGTCACAACAGGTATTATTTGGACATGCAACAGATATTGTAACAGTTATTACGGATTGCATCAATAGGCTAACCCTAGGCCAGATATCCTAACAGTTATTACGGATTGCATCAATAGGCTAACCCTAGGCCAGATTTCCTAACAGATATTACGAATTGCATCAATAGGCTAACCCTAGGCCGGATTCCCTAAGAGTTATTACGAATTGCATCAATAGGCTAACCCTAGGCCAGATATCCTAACAGTTATTACAGATTGCATCAATAGGCTAACCCTAGGCCAGATTCCCTAACAGTTATTACGGATTGCATCAATAGGCTAACCCTAGGCCAGATGTCACAACAGGTATTATTTGGACATGCAACAGATATTGTAACAGTTATTACGGATTGCATCAATAGGCTAACCCTAGGCCAGATATCCTAACAGTTATTACGGATTGCATCAATAGGCTAACCCTAGGCCAGATTTCCTAACAGATATTACGAATTGCATCAATAGGCTAACCCTAGGCCGGATTCCCTAAGAGTTATTACGAATTGCATCAATAGGCTAACCCTAGGCCAGATATCCTAACAGTTATTACGGATTGCATCAATAGGCTAACCCTAGGCCTGATTCCCTAACAGTTATTACGGATTGCATCAATAGGCTAAGCCTAGGCCAGATGTCACAACAGGTATTATTTGGACATGCAACAGATATTGTAACAGTTATTACGGATTGCATCAAAAGGCTAACCCTAGGCCAGATATCCTAACAGTTATTACGGATTGCATCAATAGGCTAACCCTAGGCCAGATTCCCTAACAGTTATTACGGATTGCATCAATAGGCTAACCCTAGGCCAAATGTCACAACAGGTATTATTTGGACATGCAACAGATATTGTAACAGTTATTACGGATTGCATCAATAGGCTAACCCTAGGCCAGATATCATAACAGTTATTACGGATTGCATCAATTGGCTAACCCTAGGCCAGATATCCTAACAGTTATTACAGATTGCATCAATAGGCTAACCCTAGGCCAGATTCCCTAACAGTTATTACGGATTGCATCAATAGGCTAACCCTAGGCCAGACCCCCTAAGAGTTATTATGGATTGCATCAATAGGCTAACCCTAGGCCAGATGCCCTAACAGTTATTACGGATTGCATCAATAGGCTAACCCTAGGCCACATGTCACAACAGGTATTATTTGGACATGCAACAGAAATCCTAACAGATATTACGAATTGCATCAATAGGCTAACCCTAGGCCAAATGTCACAACAGGTATTATTTGGACATGCAACAGATATTGTAACAGTTATTACGGATTGCATCAATAGGCTAACCCTAGGCCAGATATCATAACAGTTATTACGGATTGCATCAATTGGCTAACCCTAGGCCAGATATCCTAACAGTTATTACAGATTGCATCAATAGGCTAACCCTAGGCCAGACCCCCTAAGAGTTATTATGGATTGCATCAATAGGCTAACCCTAGGCCAGATTCCCTAACAGTTATTACAGATTGCATCAATAGGCTAACCCTAGGCCAGATGTCACAACAGGTATTATTTGGACATGCAACAGATATTGTAACAGTTATTACGGATTGCATCAATAGGCTAACCCTAGGCCAGATATCCTAACAGTTATTACGGATTGCATCAATAGGCTAACCCTAGGCCAGATTTCCTAACAGATATTACGAATTGCATCAATAGGCTAACCCTAGGCCGGATTCCCTAAGAGTTATTACGAATTGCATCAATAGGCTAACCCTAGGCCAGATATCCTAACAGTTATTACGGATTGCATCAATAGGCTAACCCTAGGCCTGATTCCCTAACAGTTATTACGGATTGCATCAATAGGCTAACCCTAGGCCACATGTCACAACAGGTATTATTTGGACATGCAACAGAAATTCTAACAGATATTACGAATTGCATCAATAGGCTAACCCTAGGCCAAATGTCACAACAGGTATTATTTGGACATGCAACAGATATTGTAACAGTTATTACGGATTGCATCAATAGGCTAACCCTAGGCCAGATATCCTAACAGTTATTACGGATTGCATCAATAGGCTAACCCTAGGCCAGATTTCCTAACAGATATTACGAATTGCATCAATAGGCTAACCCTAGGCCGGATTCCCTAAGAGTTATTACGAATTGCATCAATAGGCTAACCCTAGGCCAGATATCCTAACAGTTATTACAGATTGCATCAATAGGCTAACCCTAGGCCAGATTCCCTAACAGTTATTACGGATTGCATCAATAGGCTAACCCTAGGCCAGATGTCACAACAGGTATTATTTGGACATGCAACAGATATTGTAACAGTTATTACGGATTGCATCAATAGGCTAACCCTAGGCCAGATATCCTAACAGTTATTACGGATTGCATCAATAGGCTAACCCTAGGCCAGATTTCCTAACAGATATTACGAATTGCATCAATAGGCTAACCCTAGGCCGGATTCCCTAAGAGTTATTACGGATTGCATGAATATGGCAACCCTAGGCCAGATTCCATAACAGTTATTACGGATTGCATCAATAGGCTAACCCTAGGCCAGATTCCCTAACAGTTATTATGGATTGCATCAATAGGCTAACCTTAGCCCAGGTTATATTTGTACTGATGCGACAGATGTCCTAACAGTTATTACCAATTACATCAATATGGTAACCATAGGCCAGATGTTATAACAGTTATTACAGATTATATCAATATGGTAACCCTAGGCCATATAGATTTCGGCGTTTTGCGTCCCAGTTCCCTAGGCAATGTTACGCATTTCTTAAACAAGGTAACCCTAGGCCAGATTTTAGAATAGGTATTATGTTCAGCCAGAAGTCCTGTATCATATTACAGATAACCTAAACCAGAACACCTACGGATCCAGTGTAGTGAAGGTAGTAAAGCTGTAATCATTAATTGCCAATTCCCTATTCTTGATTGCAGATTACATAATTAGGCTAACCCTAGGCCAGATTTTAGAATAGGCATTATGTACGTACAGAAGTCCTATATCATATTACAGATAACCTAAACCAGAACACCTAAGGATCCATTGTAGTGAAGGTAGTAAAGCTGTAATCATTAATTGCCAATTCCCTATTCTTGATTGCAGATTACATAATTAGGCTAACCCTAGGCCAGATTTTAGAATAGGCATTATGTACGTACAGAAGTCCTATATCATATTACAGATAACCTAAACCAGAACACCTACGGATCCATTGTAGTGAAGGTAGTAAAGCTGTAATCATTAATTGCCAATTCCCTATTCTTGATTGCAGATTACATAATTAGGCTAACCCTAGGCCAGATTTTAGAATAGGCATTATGTACGTACAGAAGTCCTATATCATATTACAGATAACCTAAACCAGAACACCTACAGATCCATTGTAGTGAAGGTAGTAAAGCTGTAATCATTTATTGCCAATTCCCTATTCTTAATTGCAGATTATATAATTAGGCTAACCCTAGGCCAGATTTTAAAATAGGCTTTATGTACGGACAGAAGTCCTATATCATATTACAGATAACCTAAACCAGAACACCTATGGATCCACTGTAGTGAAGGTAGTGAAGCTGTAACCAGAAAATCCCAATTCCCTATTCTTAATTGCAGAATACATAAGTAGGCTGACCGAGGCCATATAGATTTCGGCGTTTTGCGTCCCAGTTCCCTAGCATTATTACGCATTTGTTAAAGAAGGTAACCCTAGGCCAGATTTTAGAATAGGTATTATGCACGGCCAGAAGTCCTGTATCATATTACAGATACCCTAAACCAGAATACCTATAGATCGAGTGTAGTGAAGGTAGTGAAGCTGTAACTAATAATAAAGATTCAGTTCCTTGTCCTAGGGTGACATCAAGTGGTCAAACGGTGGTACTTCAGCCACTAACCTAGAAAAGTAGGGATTACGGCCGGAATTATAGGTATGGTGGCCTGGACCGTTAGGGAGGCCGTAATATTTAGCTATGGTTAGGGCCAGGGCACTAATTAGGGTTAGGGTTAGGGTTAGGGTTAGGGTTAGGGTTAGGGGTTAGGGTTAGGGTTAGGGGTTAGGGGTTAGGGTTAGGGTTAGGGTTAGGAGCCTGTCCAGAATACCTATTATTTTTTCCGCATTTTGTAAAAAAAATGTATGGGACGGGTTTTTTTCCTGGCCTGTATTAAGTTTTATGGCCTGAATTTAGGAAACCTGGCCTCGTCAATGGGAAAATCCCATACGTTCGAAAAGCCAGGATACCTATAATTCATTAGAAGGACGTAATTCCTATTACGTAGTAACTGTTTTTGTACTGCAGGTGGCAGTATTTATTTTTTAAAAATATATTACGGATTACCTAAGTCTCATTATCTCAGGCCTATCTCAGACATATATATTACGGCTTCTATAATTCAGTAATAAGGTTTGTAGTAGCTTAACATAGGCTAATGTCACAGCCCGTTTTACATGGCCAAAATTGTTTTTTGATCAAGTTTTTAAAGTATATTGTGTTTTTTTCTGTCTGTACATCACATATATATGTATGCAGGCATAGCCAGATGTATTTGTGCATTTACTTTTTTGTTTTTAATCTTTATTGTCTATTATCTTTAATCGATGTAGCTAACGTTTTATCATTTAGTTATGCTTAGGGAGGCCGTAATAAATAATATATATTGTGCACTTTATTGCTCAAGCTGCAGTACCTTTGTCTTCACCAACAGAGGGCAGACTGAGCTATTGGTCTCTATGGCATAGGTAGTAAAGCCGGATTATGTATTTATCATGGACTACCACAGTAGTCATTATACTTAGTGTTATAGCTGTCAAAAAAGTGACATCTTAGCATTTAGTTATACATAGGGAGGCCGTAATAAGTAATATATATTCTGCACTTTATTGCTCAAGCTGCAGTACCTTTGTCTTGACCAACAGAGGGCAGACTGAGCTATTGGTCTCTATGGCATAGGTAGTAAAGCCGGATTGTATACTTATCATGGACTACCACAGTAGTCATTATACTTAGTGTTATAGCTGTCAAAAAAGTGACATCTTATCATTTAGTTATACATAGGGAGGCCGTAATAAGTAATATATATTGCGCACTTTATTGCTCAAGCTGCAGTACCTTTGTCTTCACCAACAGAGGGCAGACTGAGCTATTGGTCTCTATGGTATAGGCAGTAAAGCCGGATTATATAGGTATGGTAGTAAGGCCGGATCCTGTATTTATCGTGGACTACCACAGTAGTCATTATACTTAGTGTTATAGCTGTCAAAAAAGTGACAGCTCGTTTTACATGACCAAAAGTGTTTTTTGATCAACTGTTTTAAGTATGTTGTGTTTTTTATGTCTGTACATTACATATGCATGTATGCAGGCATAGCCAGATGTATTTGTGCATTTATTTTTTTGTTTTTAATCTTTATTGTCTATTATCTTTATTCGATGTCGCTAACTTTTTAGCATTTAGTTATACATATGGAGGCCGTAATAAATGATATATATTGCGCACTTTATTGCTCAAGCTGCAGTACCTTTGTCTTCACCAACAGAGGGCAGACTGAGCTATTGGTCTCTATGGTATAGGCAGTAAAGCCGGATTATATAGGTATGGTAGTAAGGCCGGATCCTGTATTTATCGTGGACTACCACAGTAGTCATTATACTTAGTGTTATAGCTGTCAAAAAAGTGACAGCTCGTTTTACATGACCAAAAGTGTTTTTTGATCAACTGTTTTAAGTATGTTGTGTTTTTTATGTCTGTACATTACATATGCATGTATGCAGGCATAGCCAGATGTATTTGTGCATTTATTTTTTTGTTTTTAATCTTTATTGTCTATTATCTTTATTCGATGTCGCTAACTTTTTAGCATTTAGTTATACATATGGAGGCCGTAATAAATGATATATATTGCGCACTTTATTGTTCAAGCTGCAGTACCTATGTCTTCACCAGTGGGGGCAGGATGACCTAATGCTCAGTTTGGGTAGGAAAGCCAGATCATATACGTATCATGGACTACCATACTACAGAGATATATATATATATTACGGACTATATTGCTCAAGCTGCAGTACCTGTGTCTTCACCAACAGAGGGCAGACTTACCTATTGTTCCCTATGACATAGTTAGTACGGCCGGATTATATAATTGTGGCAGTAAAGCCGGATCATATACTTATCATGGACTATCATACAATAAAGATATATATATATTACAGACTTTATTGCTCAAGCTGCAGTACCTATGTCTTCACCAGTGGGGGCAGGCTGACCTAATGCTCATTATGCGTAGGAAAGCCAGATCATATACGTATCATGGACTATCATACTACAGAGATATATATATATATTACGGACTATATTGCTCAAGCTGCAGTACCTGTGTCTTCACCAACAGAGGGCAGACTTACCTATTGTTCCCTATGACATAGTTAGTAAGGCCGGATTATATAATTGTGGCAGTAAAGCCGGATCATATACTTATCATGGACTATCATACAATAAAGATATATATATATTACAGACTTTATTGCTCAAGCTGCAGTACCTATGTCTTCACCAGTGGGGGCAGGCTGACCTAATGCTCAGTATGGGTAGTAAAGCCAGATCCTATACGTATCATGGACTATCATACTATAGAGATATATATATGTTACGAACTTTATTGCTCAAGCTGCAGTACCTATGTCTTCACCAGTGGGGGCAGGCCGACCTAATGCTCAGTTTGGGTAGGAAAGCCAGATCCTATACGTATCATGGACTATCATACTATAGAGATATATATATATATATTACGGACTATATTGCTCAACCTGCAGTACCTGTGTCTTCACCAACAGAGGGCAGACTTACCTATTGTTCCCTATGACATAGTTAGTAAGGCCGGATTATATAATTGTGGCAGTAAAGCCGGATCATATACTTATCATGGACTATCATACAATAAAGATATATATATGTTACGGACTTTATTGCTCAAGCTGCAGTACCTATGTCTTCACCAGTGGGGGCAGGCTGACCTAATGCTCAGTATGGGTAGGAAAGCCAGATCATATACGTATCATGGCCTATCATACTATAGAGATATATATATATATATTACGGACTATATTGCTCAAGCTGCAGTACCTGTGTCTTCACCAACAGAGGGCAGACTTACCTATTGTTCCCTATGACATAGTTAGTAAGGCCGGATTATATAATTGTGGCAGTAAAGCCGGATCATATACTTATCATGGACTATCATACAATAAAGATATATATATGTTACGGACTTTATTGCTCAAGCTGCAGTACCTATGTCTTCACCAGTGGGGGCAGGCTGACCTAATGCTCAGTATGGGTAGGAAAGCCAGATCCTATACGTATCATGGACTATCATACTATAGAGATATATATATATATATTACGGACTATATTGCTCAAGCTGCAGTACCTGTGTCTTCACCAACAGAGGGCAGACTTACCTATTGTTCCCTATGACATAGTTAGTAAGGCCGGATTATATAATTGTGGCAGTAAAGCCGGATCATATACTTATCATGGACTATCATACAATAAAGATATATATATGTTACGGACTTTATTGCTCAAGCTGCAGTACCTATGTCTTCACCAGTGGGGGCAGGCTGACCTAATGCTCAGTATGGGTAGGAAAGCCAGATCATATACGTATCATGGACTATCATACTATAGAGATATATATATGTTACGAACTTTATTGCTCAAGCTGCAGTACCTATGTCTTCACCAGTGGGGGCAGGCCGACCTAATGCTCAGTTTGGGTAGGAAAGCCAGATCCTATACGTATCATGGACTATCATACTATAGAGATATATATATATATATTACGGACTATATTGCTCAAGCTGCAGTACCTGTGTCTTCACCAACAGAGGGCAGACTTACCTATTGTTCCCTATGACATAGTTAGTAAGGCCGGATTATATAATTGTGGCAGTAAAGCCGGATCATATACTTATCATGGACTATCATACAATAAAGATATATATATGTTACGGACTTTATTGCTCAAGCTGCAGTACCTATGTCTTCACCAGTGGGGGCAGGCTGACCTAATGCTCAGTTTGGGTAGGAAAGCCAGATCATATACGTATCATGGACTATCATACTACAGAGATATATATATATATATTACGGACTATATTGCTCAAGCTGCAGTACCTGTGTCTTCACCAAAAGAGGGCAGACTTACCTATTGTTCCCTATGACATAGGTAGTAAAGCCGGATTATATAATTGTGGCAGTAAAGCCGGATCATATACTTATCATGGACTATCATACAATAGAGATATATATATATTACAGACTTTATTGCTCAAGCTGCAGTACCTATGTCTTCACCAGTGGGGGCAGGCTGACCTAATGCTCAGTATGGGTAGGAAAGCCAGATCATATACGTATCATGGACTATCATACTATAGAGATATATATATGTTATGGACTTTATCGCTCAAGCTGCAGTACCTATGTCTTTACCAGTGGGGGCAGGCTGACCTAATGCTCAGTATGGGTAGTAAAGCCAGATCCTATACGTATCATGGACTATCATACTATAGAGATATATAAATGTTATGGACTTTATCGCTCAAGCTGCAGCACCTATGTCTTCACCAGTGGGGGCAGGCTGACCTAATGCTCAGTTTGGGTAGGAAAGCCAGGTCCTATACGTATCATGGACTATCATACTATAGAGATGTATATATGTTACGGACTTTATCGCTCAAGCTGCAGTATCTGTGTCTTCACCAGTGGGGGCAGGCTGACCTAATGCTCAGTTAGAGGTAGAAAAACCAGATCCTACACGTATCATGGACTATCATAGTATAGAGATATATATATGTTATGGACTTTATCGCTCAAGCTGCAGTATCTGTGTCTTCACCAGTGGGGGCAGGCTGACCTAATGCTCAGTTTGGGTAGGAAAGCCAGATCCTATATGTATCATGGACTATCATAGTATAGAGATATATATATATTACAGACTTTAATGCCCAAGCTGCAGTACCTGTGTCTTCACCAGTGGGGGCAGGCTGACCTAATGCTCAGTATGGGTAGTAAAGCCAGATCCTAAACGTATCATGGACTATCATACTATAGAGATATATATATGTTATGGACTTTATCGCTCAAGCTGCAGTACCTGTGTCTTCACCAGTGGGGGCAGGCTGACCTAATGCTCAGTATGGGTAGTAAAGCCAGATCCTATACGTATCATGGACTATCATACTATAGAGATATATATATGTTACGGACTTTATCGCTCAAGCTGTAGTACCTGTCTTCACCAGTGGGGGCAGGCTAGTAAAGCCAGGACCTATACGTATCATTGACTATCATACTTTAGAGATATATATGTTACGGACTTTATCGCTCAAGCTGCAGTACCTGTCTTCACCAGTGGGGGCAGGCTAGTAAAGCCAGATCCTATACGTATCATGGACTATCATAGTATAGAGATATATATATGTTATGGACTTTATTGCTCAAGCTGCAGTACCTATGTGTTCACCAGTGGGGGCAGGCTGACCTAATGCTCAGTATGGGTAGTAAAGCCAGATCATATACGTATCATGGACTATCATACTATAGAGATATATATATATATTACGGACTTTATTGCTCAAGCTGCAGTACCTGTGTTATCACCAATAGGGGCAGGCTGGGCAGGGGCACATCTTATAGATAGGTATTACGGACTGTCTCGTATTGGACTCTAAAATCGCATCCCCTATATAGGCATTACGGACCACCTCATTCTAGGTTCACAGGCCTGATGGCTGACTAGGCCTCAAACAAACATGAGGGGGCATCACAGCAGAGCCCTACGAGCTAGGGGTCTGAGATTCGGCACGCATAAACTGGACGTATGTCCGGACAAGTTTGCCAAGTTTCAAGAATGCAGCAGTTACAGAACATGTGTGGGGCCCATGTAGGTTTACATTTTAAATCACTTTTAAGCGCTAAAGTGGCAGGTAACCTGAGGGGGTCCGGCAGCTGAACCGTGTGAGCTAGGGGCTTGAAATTTCACACAGATAAACTAGTTTCATGTATGAATAAGTGTGCCAAGTTTCATTAGCGCAGCCCTTACCACTTAGCCGCAGTGGGCTTTAGAATTTGCCAAGTTAGGCAATGCAGGCGAATGGAGACATTAAAAACTAGGCCTCAAACGAAGCTGACCGGCCGCTACGGCCGAACCGTACGAGCTAGGGCTCTGAAATTCGGCGTGCTCATACTAGATATAAGCATCAATTGACGTGCCAAGTTTCAAGAAAGCAGCACATACAGAACAAGTTTGCGGGCCATGTAGGTTTACATTTTAAATTGCTTTTAAGCGCTAAAGTGGCGGGTGACCTGAGGGGGTCCTGCAGCTGAACCGTGTGGGCTAGGGGCTTGAAATTTCACACAGATAAACTACTTACTGGTATAAATAAGTGTGCCAAGTTTCATTAGTGCAGCCCTTACCACTGAGCCGCAGTGGACCTTTAAATTTGCTAACATAGGCAATGTTAAGTCAATGGAGACATTAAAAACTAGGCCTCAAACGAAGCTGACCGGCCGCTACGGCCGAACCGTACGAGCTAGGGCTCTGAAATTCGGCGTGCTCATACTAGATATAAGTATGAATTAAGGTTCCAAGTTTCAAGAATGCAGCTCGTACAGAACACGTTTGGGGGCCATGTAGGTTTACATTTTAAATCCCTTTGAAGCGCTAAAGTGGCGGGTAACCTGAGGGGGTCCTGCAGCTGAACCGTGTGGGCTAGGGGCTTGAAATTTCACACAGATAAACTACTTACTGGTATGAATAAGTGTGCCAAGTTTCATTAGCGCAGCCCTTACCACTGAGCCGCAGTGGACCTTTAAATTTGCTAACATAGGCAATGTTAAGTCAATGGAGACATTAAAAACTAGGCCTCAAACGAAGCTGACCAGCCGCTACGGCCGAACCGTACGAGCTAGGGCTCTGAAATTCGGCGTGCTCATACTCGATATAAGTATGAATTGACCTGCCAAGTTTCAAGAAAGCAGCACATACAGAACACGTTTGGGGGTCATGTACGTTTACATTTAAATCCCTTTTAGGCGCTCAAGCCGCATCCCCTATATAGGCATTACGGACTACCTCATTCTAGGTTCACAGGCCTGAGGGCTGACTAGGCCTCAAACAAACATGAGGGGGCGTCACGACGGAGCCCTACGAGCTAGGATTCTGAAATTCGGCACGCGTAAACTCGACGTGCGTCCGGACAAGCGTGCCGAGTTTCCAGAACGCAGCTCTTACAGAACAGTTTTAATCGACCCTCAGATTCAGCGAGGTCGGCAATGTTAAGTGAATGGAGGCACCGCGTATGTCATTTGAAGTGTAGGAGTGGCCTAGGAAGATGATTCAAAATGTTCCTGAGACTAGACAGTCTGCTCTTTAAATCACCCAATACATGTCCATTAAAATTATGCCTTCTTAATTAGATTCTAACAGGCTTTAAATGTGAGAGGCTGCATCTCTTTGACTAGGCCTCAAACTACCTTCAGGGGGCGCCACGGCGCAGCCGTATGAGCTAGGGGCCTGAGATTTGGCACGCATAAACTAGATATGTCTCTGGACAAGTGTGTCAAGTTTCATGACTCTAGATATGACAGAACATATTTTATTGGCCCTCAAAGTCAGTGAGGTCGCCAATGTTAAGTGAATGGAGGCACCCCACCTGTCATTTGACAGGCCATAACTCCATGTAGGAGTGGCCTAGGAAGATGGTTCAAAGTGTTCCTGAAACTAGACCATCTGCTCTGTAAATCACCCATAACATGTCTGTGACGATTATGCTTCTTTAATTGATTAATTTAGCTTTCAAATCGGAGGAGCATATTTTGACTGCAATTTCCTCTGTCTGGCCAAAAAATGCCTGTGTGTGCCTAGACCCACAACCCCATACTGAAAGCTTGCTGCAGCCGAGAGGGGCCTCTCTTGGAAATCAGCTCATAACTGCAGTTCCCTTTGAGCTAGAGGACTGAAATTTGGGACAATGATAGGGGAGGGTGGTCTGCACCAGTGACCCAAATTTGGGGGGTCTATGCCACACGGGATGGTTTTTATTAACCCTTTAGTGTCTGGTGGTCTCACGGCCGGCCCGTGTGAGCTAGAAGTCTGAAATTTGGCACGGTGGAGCAAGGCAAATTGGGAAATCACGTACTGAACTTTTACGAGCGCAGCCCTCACCAAAGGCCCGCAAATCACACGAAGGCACCTGCACCCTCAGCCGTGTGATAGAGACGGCTGGATTTTCTCCTGCATACACTAGGGACATGGACAAACACACCTGTAAAGTTTCATGCATGTACACCTCATAGAAGAGTTTTTATTGGCCCTCAAAGTCAGTGAGGTCGCCAATGTTAAGTGAATGGAGGCACCCCACCTGTCATTTGACAGGCCATAACTCTGTGTAGCAGTGACCTAGGAAGACCATTCAAAGTGTTCCTGAAACTAGACAGTATGCTCTTTAAATCACCCGATACATGTCTGTTACGATTATGCCTCCTTAATTTGATTACAGCCTGTCTTTTTATGGTGAGCGGCCGCATTTCTTCCAAATAGGCCTCAAACTGACCTAGAGGGGGGGTCACGACCCATCCATACGAGCCAGCGGTCTGAAATCCGGCACGCACGTACTACGTATTTGTATGAACCAAAGTCCCGAGTTTCGTGACCGCAGCTCTTAGAGAACATGTCTGCTGGACCTGTGAACTTACGTTTTAATAGGCCTTTAAGGGGAAAAGGGGCAAGGTCACTTGAGGGGGTCTTTTGGCTGAACCCTGTGACCTAGGGGGCTGAAATTTGGTGAGGAGATGCGCGACACATACCCAGTGAAGTGTTTACAGTATCATAGGTGCAGACCTGACAGAAATAAAGTTATTCACTTCCAAAG
This sequence comes from Paramormyrops kingsleyae, assembly GCF_048594095.1. Classification (NCBI taxonomy): domain Eukaryota; kingdom Metazoa; phylum Chordata; class Actinopteri; order Osteoglossiformes; family Mormyridae; genus Paramormyrops; species Paramormyrops kingsleyae. Next base: position 67,626 of record NW_027326068.1, read on the forward strand.
AAAAAAGTGATTTCAGGCATAGGGATTACGGATACGGTAACTGGGAATATTAACGGTCACTGAGAGTGGCAGCTGGCGGTTGCCTAGGCAATGGCACGTCTCTCAGCGCAAATCGATACAAAAAAGTAACACTCTGTGGAGAGAGGGTGTGGCACTGCAAGTAATATGCTGCCTTAGTGTAGGCTTGACAGAAACAGCCTGGTAAACTTTAAAACGTCACAAGTCCACAGAGGAGAAAGCTAAGTGGACGATTCAAAAATTCATGTCAAAGCACACATGCTCCACATTAAAATCAAATATTGTTTTACTTTCAAAATATAATTATTTTAAGCATAGGGATTTCGGATTCCCTTAGTCTGAATGTCATTGGTCACTGAGATCAGCAGGTCACCGTTGTCTAGGCAACACAGATAAACTAGATGGATGAATAAATCAGTGTGCCGATACCTGTGTCTTCACCAATAGGGGCAGGCTGGGCAGGGGCACATCTCATAGATAGGTATTACGGACTGTCTCATTATGGACTCTTAAGCCGCATCCCCTATATAGGCATTACGGACTACCTCATTCTAGGTTCACAGGCCTGATGGCTGACTAGGCCTCAAACAAACATGAGGGGGCGTCACGACGGAGCCCTACGAGCTGGGATTCTGAAATTCGGCACGCGTAAACTCGACGTGCGTCCGGACAAGCGTGCCGAGTTTCCAGAACGCAGCTCTTACAGAACAGTTTTAATCGACCCTCAGATTCAGCGAGGTCGGCAATGTTAAGTGAATGGAGGCACCGCGTATGTCATTTGAAGTGTAGGAGTGGCCTAGGAAGATGATTCAAAATGTTCCTGAGACTAGACAGTCTGCTCTTTAAATCACCCAATACATGTCCATTAAAATTATGCCTTCTTAATTAGATTCTAACAGGCTTTAAATGTGAGAGGCTGCATCTCTTTGACTAGGCCTCAAACTACCTTCAGGGGGCGCCACGGCGCAGCCGTATGAGCTAGGGGCCTGAGATTTGGCACGCATAAACTAGATATGTCTCTGGACAAGTGTGCCAAGTTTCATGACTCTAGATATGACAGAACAGTTTTTATTGGCCCTCAAAGTCAGTGAGGTCGCCAATGTTAAGTGAATGGAGGCACCCCACCTGTCATTTGACAGGCCATAACTCCATGTAGGAGTGGCCTAGGAAGATGGTTCAAAGTGTTCCTGAAACTAGACCGTCTGCTCTGTAAATCACCCATAACATGTCTGTGACGATTATGCTTCTTTAATTGATTAATTTAGCTTTCAAATCGGAGGAGCATATTTTGACTGCGATTTCCTCTGTCTGGCCAAAAAATGCCTGTGTGTGCCTAGACCCACAACCCCATACTGAAAGCTTGCTGCAGCCGAGAGGGGCCTCTCTTGGAAATCAGCTCATAACTGCAGTTCCCTTTGAGCTAGAGGACTGAAATTTGGGACAATGATAGGGGAGGGTGGTCTGCACCAGTGACCAAAATTTGGGGGGTCTATGCCACACGGGATGGTTTTTATTAACCCTTTAGTGTCTGGTGGTCTCACGGCCGGCCCGTGTGAGCTAGAAGTCTGAAATTTGGCACGGTGGAGCAAGGCAAATTGGGAAATCACGTACTGAACTTTTACGAGCGCAGCCCTCACCAAAGGCCCGCAAATCACACGAAGGCACCTGCACCCTCAGCCGTGTGATAGAGACGGCTGGATTTTCTCCTGCATACACTAGGGACATGGACAAACACACCTCTAAAGTTTCATGCATGTACACCTCATAGAAGAGTTTTTATTGGCCCTCAAAGTCAGTGAGGTCGCCAATGTTAAGTGAATGGAGGCACCCCACCTGTCATTTGACAGGCCATAACTCTGTGTAGCAGTGACCTAGGAAGACCGTTCAAAGTCTTCCTGAAACTAGACAGTATGCTCTTTAAATCAACCAATACATGTCTGTTACGATTATGCCTCCTTAATTTGATTACAGCCTGTCTTTTTATGGTGAGCGGCCGCATTTCTTCCGAATAGGCCTCAAACTGACCTAGGGGGGGGGTCACGGCCCATCCATACGAGCCAGCGGTCTGAAATTCGGCACGCGCGTACTACGTATTTGTATGAATCGAAGTCCCGAGTTTCGTGCGCGCAGCTCTTAGAGAACATGTCTGGTGGACCTGTGAACTTACGTTTTAATAGGCCTTTAAGGGGAAAAGGGGCAAGGTCACTTGAGGGGGTCTTTTGGCTGAACCCTGTGACCTAGGGGGCTGAAATTTGGCGAGGAGATGCGCGACACATACCCAGTGAAGTGTTTACAGTATCATAGGTGCAGACCTGACAGAAGTAAAGTTATTCACTTCCAAAGAAAAAAGTGATTTCAGGCATAGGGATTACGGATACGGTAACTGGGAATATTAAGGGTCACTGAGAGTGGCAGTTGGCGGTTGCCTAGGCAATGGCACGTCTCAGCGCAAATCGATACAAAAAAGTTACACTCTGTGGAGAGAGGGTGTGGCGCTGCAAGTAATATGCTGCCTTAGTGTAGGCTTGACAGAAACAGCCTGGTAAACTTTAAAACATCACAAGTCCACAGAGGAGAAAGCTAAGTGGACGATTCAAAATTCATGTCAAAGCACACATGCCCCACATTAAAATCAAATATTGTTTTACTTTCAAAATATAATTATTTTAAGCATAGGGATTTCGGATTCCCTTAGTCTGAATATCATTGGTCACTGAGATCAGCAGGTCACCGTTGTCAAGGCAACACAGATAAACTAGATGGACGAATAAATCAGTGTGCCGATACCTGTGTCTTCACCAATAGGGGCAGGCTGGGCAGAGGCACATCTCATAGATAGGTATTACGGACTGTCTCATTATGGACTCTAAAGCCGCATCCCCTATATAGGCATTACGGACTACCTCATTCTAGGTTCACAGGCCTGATGGCTGACTAGGCCTCAAACAAACATGAGGGGGCGTCACAGCAGAGCCCTACGAGCTAGGGCTCTGAAATTCGGCGTGCACATACTAGATATGAGTATCAATTAACCTGCCATGTTTCAAGAATGCAGCAGTCACAGAACATGTGTGGGGGCCATGTAGGTTTACATTTTAAATCCCTTTTAAGCGCTAAAGTGGCAGGTAACCTGAGGGGGTCCGGCAGCTGAACCGTGTGAGCTAGGGGCTTGAAATTTCACACAGATAAACTAGTTACAGGTATGAATAAGTGTGCCAAGTTTCATTAGCGCAGCTCTTACCACTCAGCCGCAGTGGGCTTTAGAGTTTGCTAACTTAGGCAATATATGCCAATGGGAAGAAATCAGACTAGGCCTCAAACGAAGCTGACCGGCCGCTACGGCCGAACCGTACGAGCTAGGGCTCTGAAATTCGGCGTGCTCATACTAGATATAAGTATGAATTGACGTGCCAAGTTTCAAGAAAGCAGCACATACAGAACAAGTTTGGGGGGCCATGTAGTTTTACATTTTAATTAGCTTTTAAGCGCTAATGTGGCGGGTAACCTGAGGGGGTCCTGCAGCTGAACCGTGTGGGCTAGGGGCTTGAGATTTCACACAGATAAACTAGTTGCATGTATGAATAAGTGTGCCAAGTTTCATTAGCACAGCTCTTACCACTCAGCCGCAGTGGGCTTTAGAGTTTGCCAAGTTAGGCAATGCAAGCGAATGGAGACATTAAAAACTAGGCCTCAAACGAAGCTGACCGGCCGCTACGGCCGAACCGTACGAGCTAGGGCTCTGAAATTCGGCGTGCTCATACTAGATACAAGTATGAATTGACGTGCCAAGTTTCAAGAAAGCAGCACATACAGGACAAGTTTGCGGGCCATGTAGGTATACATTTTAAATCGCTTTTAAGCGCTAAAGTGGCGGGTAACCTGAGGGGGTCCTGCAGCTGAACCGTGTGGGCTAGGGGCTTGAAATTTCACACAGATAAACTACTTACTGGTATGAATAAGTGTGCCAAGTTTCATTAGCGCAGCCCTTACCACTGAGCCGCAGTGGACCTTTAAATTTGCTAACATAGGCAATGTTAAGTCAATGGAGACATTAAAAACTAGGCCTCAAACGAAGCTGACCGGCCGCTACGGCCTAACCGTACGCGCTAGGGCTCTGAAATTCGGCGTGCTCATACTCGATATAAGTATGAATTGACCTGCCAAGTTTCAAGAAAGCAGCACATACATAACACGTTTGGGGGCCATGTACGTTTACATTTAAATCCCTTTTAGGCGCTCAAGCCGCATCCCCTATATAGGCATTACGGACTACCTCATTCTAGGTTCACAGGCCTGAGGGCTGACTAGGCCTCAAACAAACATGAGGGGGCGTCACGACGGAGCCCTACGAGCTAGGATTCTGAAATTCGGCACGCGTAAACTCGACGTGCTCATAACTGCAGTTCCCTTTGAGCTAGAGGACTGAAATTTGGGACAATGATAGGGGAGGGTGGTCTGCACCAGTGACCAAAATTTGGGGGGTCTATGCCACACGGGATGGTTTTTATTAACCCTTTAGTGTCTGGTGGTCTCACGGCCGGCCCGTGTGAGCTAGAAGTCTGAAATTTGGCACGGTGGAGCAAGGCAAATTGGGAAATCACGTACTGAACTTTTACGAGCGCAGCCCTCACCAAAGGCCCGCAAATCACACGAAGGCACCTGCACCCTCAGCCGTGTGATAGAGACGGCTGGATTTTCTCCTGCATACACTAGGGACATGGACAAACACACCTCTAAAGTTTCATGCATGTACACCTCATAGAAGAGTTTTTATTGGCCCTCAAAGTCAGTGAGGTCGCCAATGTTAAGTGAATGGAGGCACCCCACCTGTCATTTGACAGGCCATAACTCTGTGTAGCAGTGACCTAGGAAGACCGTTCAAAGTCTTCCTGAAACTAGACAGTATGCTCTTTAAATCAACCAATACATGTCTGTTACGATTATGCCTCCTTAATTTGATTACAGCCTGTCTTTTTATGGTGAGCGGCCGCATTTCTTCCGAATAGGCCTCAAACTGACCTAGGGGGGGGGTCACGGCCCATCCATACGAGCCAGCGGTCTGAAATTCGGCACGCGCGTACTACGTATTTGTATGAATCGAAGTCCCGAGTTTCGTGCGCGCAGCTCTTAGAGAACATGTCTGGTGGACCTGTGAACTTACGTTTTAATAGGCCTTTAAGGGGAAAAGGGGCAAGGTCACTTGAGGGGGTCTTTTGGCTGAACCCTGTGACCTAGGGGGCTGAAATTTGGCGAGGAGATGCGCGACACATACCCAGTGAAGTGTTTACAGTATCATAGGTGCAGACCTGACAGAAGTAAAGTTATTCACTTCCAAAGAAAAAAGTGATTTCAGGCATAGGGATTACGGATACGGTAACTGGGAATATTAAGGGTCACTGAGAGTGGCAGTTGGCGGTTGCCTAGGCAATGGCACGTCTCAGCGCAAATCGATACAAAAAAGTTACACTCTGTGGAGAGAGGGTGTGGCGCTGCAAGTAATATGCTGCCTTAGTGTAGGCTTGACAGAAACAGCCTGGTAAACTTTAAAACATCACAAGTCCACAGAGGAGAAAGCTAAGTGGACGATTCAAAATTCATGTCAAAGCACACATGCCCCACATTAAAATCAAATATTGTTTTACTTTCAAAATATAATTATTTTAAGCATAGGGATTTCGGATTCCCTTAGTCTGAATGTCATTGGTCACTGAGATCAGCAGGTCACCGTTGTCAAGGCAACACAGATAAACTAGATGGACGAATAAATCAGTGTGCCGATACCTGTGTCTTCACCAATAGGGGCAGGCTGGGCAGAGGCACATCTCATAGATAGGTATTACGGACTGTCTCATTATGGACTCTAAAGCCGCATCCCCTATATAGGCATTACGGACTACCTCATTCTAGGTTCACAGGCCTGATGGCTGACTAGGCCTCAAACAAACATGAGGGGGCGTCACAGCAGAGCCCTACGAGCTAGGGCTCTGAAATTCGGCGTGCACATACTAGATATGAGTATCAATTAACCTGCCATGTTTCAAGAATGCAGCAGTCACAGAACATGTGTGGGGGCCATGTAGGTTTACATTTTAAATCCCTTTTAAGCGCTAAAGTGGCAGGTAACCTGAGGGGGTCCGGCAGCTGAACCGTGTGAGCTAGGGGCTTGAAATTTCACACAGATAAACTAGTTACAGGTATGAATAAGTGTGCCAAGTTTCATTAGCGCAGCTCTTACCACTCAGCCGCAGTGGGCTTTAGAGTTTGCTAACTTAGGCAATATATGCCAATGGGAAGAAATCAGACTAGGCCTCAAACGAAGCTGACCGGCCGCTACGGCCGAACCGTACGAGCTAGGGCTCTGAAATTCGGCGTGCTCATACTAGATACAAGTATGAATTGACGTGCCAAGTTTCAAGAAAGCAGCACATACAGAACAAGTTTGGGGGGCCATGTAGTTTTACATTTTAATTAGCTTTTAAGCGCTAATGTGGCGGGTAACCTGAGGGGGTCCTGCAGCTGAACCGTGTGGGCTAGGGGCTTGAGATTTCACACAGATAAACTAGTTGCATGTATGAATAAGTGTGCCAAGTTTCATTAGCACAGCTCTTACCACTCAGCCGCAGTGGGCTTTAGAGTTTGCCAAGTTAGGCAATGCAAGCGAATGGAGACATTAAAAACTAGGCCTCAAACGAAGCTGACCGGCCGCTACGGCCGAACCGTACGAGCTAGGGCTCTGAAATTCGGCGTGCTCATACTAGATACAAGTATGAATTGACGTGCCAAGTTTCAAGAAAGCAGCACATACAGGACAAGTTTGCGGGCCATGTAGGTATACATTTTAAATCGCTTTTAAGCGCTAAAGTGGCGGGTAACCTGAGGGGGTCCTGCAGCTGAACCGTGTGGGCTAGGGGCTTGAAATTTCACACAGATAAACTACTTACTGGTATGAATAAGTGTGCCAAGTTTCATTAGCGCAGCCCTTACCACTGAGCCGCAGTGGACCTTTAAATTTGCTAACATAGGCAATGTTAAGTCAATGGAGACATTAAAAACTAGGCCTCAAACGAAGCTGACCGGCCGCTACGGCCTAACCGTACGCGCTAGGGCTCTGAAATTCGGCGTGCTCATACTCGATATAAGTATGAATTGACCTGCCAAGTTTCAAGAAAGCAGCACATACATAACACGTTTGGGGGCCATGTACGTTTACATTTAAATCCCTTTTAGGCGCTCAAGCCGCATCCCCTATATAGGCATTACGGACTACCTCATTCTAGGTTCACAGGCCTGAGGGCTGACTAGGCCTCAAACAAACATGAGGGGGCGTCACGACGGAGCCCTACGAGCTAGGATTCTGAAATTCGGCACGCGTAAACTCGACGTGCGTCCGGACAAGCGTGCCGAGTTTCCAGAACGCAGCTCTTACAGAACAGTTTTAATCGACCCTCAGATTCAGCGAGGTCGGCAATGTTAAGTGAATGGAGGCACCGCGTATGTCATTTGAAGTGTAGGAGTGGCCTAGGAAGATGATTCAAAATGTTCCTGAGACTAGACAGTCTGCTCTTTAAATCACCCAATACATGTCCATTAAAATTATGCCTTCTTAATTAGATTCTAACAGGCTTTAAATGTGAGAGGCTGCATCTCTTTGACTAGGCCTCAAACTACCTTCAGGGGGCGCCACGGCGCAGCCGTATGAGCTAGGGGCCTGAGATTTGGCACGCATAAACTAGATATGTCTCTGGACAAGTGTGCCAAGTTTCATGACTCTAGATATGACAGAACAGTTTTTATTGGCCCTCAAAGTCAGTGAGGTCGCCAATGTTAAGTGAATGGAGGCACCCCACCTGTCATTTGACAGGCCATAACTCCATGTAGGAGTGGCCTAGGAAGATGGTTCAAAGTGTTCCTGAAACTAGACCATCTGCTCTGTAAATCACCCATAACATGTCTGTGACGATTATGCTTCTTTAATTGATTAATTTAGCTTTCAAATCGGAGGAGCATATTTTGACTGCAATTTCCTCTGTCTGGCCAAAAAATGCCTGTGTGTGCCTAGACCCACAACCCCATACTGAAAGCTTGCTGCAGCCGAGAGGGGCCTCTCTTGGAAATCAGCTCATAACTGCAGTTCCCTTTGAGCTAGAGGACTGAAATTTGGGACAATGATAGGGGAGGGTGGTCTGCACCAGTGACCCAAATTTGGGGGGTCTATGCCACACGGGATGGTTTTTATTAACCCTTTAGTGTCTGGTGGTCTCACGGCCGGCCCGTGTGAGCTAGAAGTCTGAAATTTGGCACGGTGGAGCAAGGCAAATTGGGAAATCACGTACTGAACTTTTACGAGCGCAGCCCTCACCAAAGGCCCGCAAATCACACGAAGGCACCTGCACCCTCAGCCGTGTGATAGAGACGGCTGGATTTTCTCCTGCATACACTAGGGACATGGACAAACACACCTGTAAAGTTTCATGCATGTACACCTCATAGAAGAGTTTTTATTGGCCCTCAAAGTCAGTGAGGTCGCCAATGTTAAGTGAATGGAGGCACCCCACCTGTCATTTGACAGGCCATAACTCTGTGTAGCAGTGACCTAGGAAGACCATTCAAAGTGTTCCTGAAACTAGACAGTATGCTCTTTAAATCACCCGATACATGTCTGTTACGATTATGCCTCCTTAATTTGATTACAGCCTGTCTTTTTATGGTGAGCGGCCGCATTTCTTCCAAATAGGCCTCAAACTGACCTAGAGGGGGGGTCACGACCCATCCATACGAGCCAGCGGTCTGAAATCCGGCACGCACGTACTACGTATTTGTATGAACCAAAGTCCCGAGTTTCGTGACCGCAGCTCTTAGAGAACATGTCTGCTGGACCTGTGAACTTACGTTTTAATAGGCCTTTAAGGGGAAAAGGGGCAAGGTCACTTGAGGGGGTCTTTTGGCTGAACCCTGTGACCTAGGGGGCTGAAATTTGGTGAGGAGATGCGCGACACATACCCAGTGAAGTGTTTACAGTATCATAGGTGCAGACCTGACAGAAATAAAGTTATTCACTTCCAAAGAAAAAAGTGATTTCAGGCATAGGGATTACGGATACGGTAACTGGGAATATTAACGGTCACTGAGAGTGGCAGCTGGCGGTTGCCTAGGCAATGGCACGTCTCTCAGCGCAAATCGATACAAAAAAGTAACACTCTGTGGAGAGAGGGTGTGGCACTGCAAGTAATATGCTGCCTTAGTGTAGGCTTGACAGAAACAGCCTGGTAAACTTTAAAACGTCACAAGTCCACAGAGGAGAAAGCTAAGTGGACGATTCAAAAATTCATGTCAAAGCACACATGCTCCACATTAAAATCAAATATTGTTTTACTTTCAAAATATAATTATTTTAAGCATAGGGATTTCGGATTCCCTTAGTCTGAATGTCATTGGTCACTGAGATCAGCAGGTCACCGTTGTCTAGGCAACACAGATAAACTAGATGGATGAATAAATCAGTGTGCCGATACCTGTGTCTTCACCAATAGGGGCAGGCTGGGCAGGGGCACATCTCATAGATAGGTATTACGGACTGTCTCATTATGGACTCTTAAGCCGCATCCCCTATATAGGCATTACGGACTACCTCATTCTAGGTTCACAGGCCTGATGGCTGACTAGGCCTCAAACAAACATGAGGGGGCGTCACGACGGAGCCCTACGAGCTGGGATTCTGAAATTCGGCACGCGTAAACTCGACGTGCGTCCGGACAAGCGTGCCGAGTTTCCAGAACGCAGCTCTTACAGAACAGTTTTAATCGACCCTCAGATTCAGCGAGGTCGGCAATGTTAAGTGAATGGAGGCACCGCGTATGTCATTTGAAGTGTAGGAGTGGCCTAGGAAGATGATTCAAAATGTTCCTGAGACTAGACAGTCTGCTCTTTAAATCACCCAATACATGTCCATTAAAATTATGCCTTCTTAATTAGATTCTAACAGGCTTTAAATGTGAGAGGCTGCATCTCTTTGACTAGGCCTCAAACTACCTTCAGGGGGCGCCACGGCGCAGCCGTATGAGCTAGGGGCCTGAGATTTGGCACGCATAAACTAGATATGTCTCTGGACAAGTGTGCCAAGTTTCATGACTCTAGATATGACAGAACAGTTTTTATTGGCCCTCAAAGTCAGTGAGGTCGCCAATGTTAAGTGAATGGAGGCACCCCACCTGTCATTTGACAGGCCATAACTCCATGTAGGAGTGGCCTAGGAAGATGGTTCAAAGTGTTCCTGAAACTAGACCGTCTGCTCTGTAAATCACCCATAACATGTCTGTGACGATTATGCTTCTTTAATTGATTAATTTAGCTTTCAAATCGGAGGAGCATATTTTGACTGCGATTTCCTCTGTCTGGCCAAAAAATGCCTGTGTGTGCCTAGACCCACAACCCCATACTGAAAGCTTGCTGCAGCCGAGAGGGGCCTCTCTTGGAAATCAGCTCATAACTGCAGTTCCCTTTGAGCTAGAGGACTGAAATTTGGGACAATGATAGGGGAGGGTGGTCTGCACCAGTGACCAAAATTTGGGGGGTCTATGCCACACGGGATGGTTTTTATTAACCCTTTAGTGTCTGGTGGTCTCACGGCCGGCCCGTGTGAGCTAGAAGTCTGAAATTTGGCACGGTGGAGCAAGGCAAATTGGGAAATCACGTACTGAACTTTTACGAGCGCAGCCCTCACCAAAGGCCCGCAAATCACACGAAGGCACCTGCACCCTCAGCCGTGTGATAGAGACGGCTGGATTTTCTCCTGCATACACTAGGGACATGGACAAACACACCTCTAAAGTTTCATGCATGTACACCTCATAGAAGAGTTTTTATTGGCCCTCAAAGTCAGTGAGGTCGCCAATGTTAAGTGAATGGAGGCACCCCACCTGTCATTTGACAGGCCATAACTCTGTGTAGCAGTGACCTAGGAAGACCGTTCAAAGTCTTCCTGAAACTAGACAGTATGCTCTTTAAATCAACCAATACATGTCTGTTACGATTATGCCTCCTTAATTTGATTACAGCCTGTCTTTTTATGGTGAGCGGCCGCATTTCTTCCGAATAGGCCTCAAACTGACCTAGGGGGGGGGTCACGGCCCATCCATACGAGCCAGCGGTCTGAAATTCGGCACGCGCGTACTACGTATTTGTATGAATCGAAGTCCCGAGTTTCGTGCGCGCAGCTCTTAGAGAACATGTCTGGTGGACCTGTGAACTTACGTTTTAATAGGCCTTTAAGGGGAAAAGGGGCAAGGTCACTTGAGGGGGTCTTTTGGCTGAACCCTGTGACCTAGGGGGCTGAAATTTGGCGAGGAGATGCGCGACACATACCCAGTGAAGTGTTTACAGTATCATAGGTGCAGACCTGACAGAAGTAAAGTTATTCACTTCCAAAGAAAAAAGTGATTTCAGGCATAGGGATTACGGATACGGTAACTGGGAATATTAAGGGTCACTGAGAGTGGCAGTTGGCGGTTGCCTAGGCAATGGCACGTCTCAGCGCAAATCGATACAAAAAAGTTACACTCTGTGGAGAGAGGGTGTGGCGCTGCAAGTAATATGCTGCCTTAGTGTAGGCTTGACAGAAACAGCCTGGTAAACTTTAAAACATCACAAGTCCACAGAGGAGAAAGCTAAGTGGACGATTCAAAATTCATGTCAAAGCACACATGCCCCACATTAAAATCAAATATTGTTTTACTTTCAAAATATAATTATTTTAAGCATAGGGATTTCGGATTCCCTTAGTCTGAATATCATTGGTCACTGAGATCAGCAGGTCACCGTTGTCAAGGCAACACAGATAAACTAGATGGACGAATAAATCAGTGTGCCGATACCTGTGTCTTCACCAATAGGGGCAGGCTGGGCAGAGGCACATCTCATAGATAGGTATTACGGACTGTCTCATTATGGACTCTAAAGCCGCATCCCCTATATAGGCATTACGGACTACCTCATTCTAGGTTCACAGGCCTGATGGCTGACTAGGCCTCAAACAAACATGAGGGGGCGTCACAGCAGAGCCCTACGAGCTAGGGGTCTGAGATTCGGCACGCATAAACTGGACGTATGTCCGGACAAGTTTGCCAAGTTTCAAGAATGCAGCAGTTACAGAACATGTGTGGGGGCCATGTAGGTTTACATTTTAAATCACTTTTAAGTGCTAAAGTGGCAGGTAACCTGAGGGGGTCCGGCAGCTGAACCGTGTGAGCTAGGGGCTTGAAATTTCACACAGATAAACTAGTTTCATGTATGAATAAGTGTGCCAAGTTTCATTAGCGCAGCCCTTACCACTTAGCCGCAGTGGGCTTTAGAATTTGCCAAGTTAGGCAATGCAGGCGAATGGAGACATTAAAAACTAGGCCTCAAACGAAGCTGACCGGCCGCTACGGCTGAACCGTACGAGCTAGGGCTCTGAAATTCGGCGTGCTCGTACTAGATATAAGTATGAATTGACTGGCCAAGTTTCAAGAATGCAGCACTCACAGAACACGTTTGTGGGCCATGTAGGTTTACATTTTAAATCGCTTTTAAGCGCTAAAGTGGCAGGTAACCTGAGGGGGTCCGGCAGCTGAACCGTGTGAGCTAGGGGCTTGAAATTTCACACAGATAAACTAGTTACAGGTATGAATAAGTGTGCCAAGTTTCATTAGCACAGCTCTTACCACTCAGCCGCAGTGGGCTTTAGAGTTTGCTAACTTTGGCGGTATATGCCAATGCGAAGAAATCAGACTTGGCCTCAAACGAAGCTGACCGGCCGCTACGGCCGAACCGTACGAGCTAGGGCTCTGAAATTCGGCGCACTCATACTAGATATAAGTATTAATTAACGTGCCAAGTTT